>NC_091473.1:228924190-229124190 GCF_036971445.1 Narcine bancroftii | reverse complement strand
AGGTGGTTTTCCTATTTTTTGGTCCCCTGCAACCCATTGTGGCAACTGCCGATCATAGGCACCGCCATCTTGGGCACAGACCCCGTGGTTGTAGGATTTTAAATTTGGGATATTCTAGTCCTATGTTACAACTTACTCACGTCTTTCCCTCCTTGTCTGCTATTTTTCTCAAAGAAAGACTGAAGAGGGAAAACTTGCATGTTCCCATTTTATTGCTGCTCTAAGCTGAGCAGATTGTTGACCGTGGAGTTCATTTATGTTACACATCCACAAAGAGAATTTTGCCCAGTCAGTGGATTAGTCACTTATTTTCCCTTCCCTCATTTCTGCCTCTTGGCAACCAGGGCAGCTCAGTTAGCATAGCAGTTGGCACAACACTATACGTAATGCCAGTGACCCGAGTTCAAACCTCAGCATTCTCTGTAAGGAGTTTATACCTTCTCCGTGAGACAAATGTAGGTTTTCTTCAGTTGCTTCACTTTCCTCCCACCCTCAAAAGCATACGGGGTCAGTAAGTTAATTGGGTATAACTGTGCGGCACGGGATTCAATGGCTGGAACAAGCTTCTACTGTGCTGCATCAAGATGTAAACGCAGGCCTCAGTCTCTATTGTTACTTCGGATTTTAGGCAATCTGAAAGCAAATATCTTAACTGGTATACTCCTAAGTAACACTGTGAATAGAAATTGTCTGCATCTTATCATCATTCAATACCAGCATATTCTAAAGGAAGATTTTATTTATAGTGTTGGTGACAAAGTGATCACAAATGAACCAGGATAAATGCACCAATACATTCCAAACAATTCATGTGAATCACAAAAGTCTGCATATGCAGAGATTGTAGTAAAAGCACACAGAAATGGTAGAGGAACTCAGCTGGTCTCACATCGCCCATTGGAGGTAAAGATATATAACAGATGTTTTGGGCCTGAGCCCTTCTTCAAGGTATAAGCAAAAGGCAGGCAAGTATCTTAATTAAAGACTAGAGATTAAGGGGAGTAAATAGGAGGGGGATGAGTCCAGAACTAATAGTCAAAAGGTGTTAATTGGATATGATAAGAGTAAAGGTGAGAATTGATTGTGGCTCTGTGAAAGGAGACAGGGAAAAGGGGGAAGGAGGGAGAGAGAGAAAGAGATGAGCTCCATTCACACTGGCACTTTAACCGAGTAATTAATCACCAATCTACAGGTTAATATGCCAGCGTGAATCCACTTGAACTGGCACATAGGCGTCAGATCGCCCCAGGGATGAACTATCTAGGGAGTGTGTATAATTATTGAGTCACTTTGAATCGGAGTGCTGCTAAGCCCAGTGTGAAAGGGACAGGAGATGACCACTGGAGGATAGGTATCCCTTTCCTTTTGGATGCTGGGTGGTGACTGTGAAAGGGAGCAGAGAACCGGTTAACACTGATACAGTGTGAATGGCAAAAACACTATTTTAAACCGGTTTGTTGAACCTCCAATTTACCAGTTAGCCAATGTGAAAAGGGCTAGAGAGAGAGAGAAAAGGGGAAGAAGCAAGAGAGAGTGAAGGGGGGGAGCGAGAGAGAAAGGGAAAAGAGGAGTGAGAGAGAGAGACACAGCTAGAGGAAGGTAAACTGGGGGGAAAAGGATGGAGAGTGGCTTTCAATTTCCTGTCTCATTTCGTTGCTGACATGTCAGCCCATGGTCTCGTGCACTGCCAGACTGGGACTACCCAGAAATTGGAGTAACAACACCTCATCTTCCAACTGGGCACTCTCCACCCAGGTGGCATTAACATCGACCTCCAGTTTCAGTTAAATTCCACCCCCCACCCCCAGTCTTCTTTCCCCTGTCACCCTTGTTCAGTTTCTCTCTTTCTTCCCTTTCCCTCTGTCTGCTTTCACAGATCTCACCTTTCATCTTATCATGTACAATTAACACCTTTTTGCTGTTAGTTCTGAACTCTTTTCCTTTCCATTCTTCCCCCTTAATCTCTCGTCTTTAATCAAGATGTTTACTTGCCTTTTGCTTATACCTTGAAAAAAGGCACAGGCCCGAAACATCAATAGTATATCTTTACTTCCAATGGACGCTGTGAGACCAATTGAGTTCCTCCAGCATTTTAGTGTGTGGTTACTCCAAATTTATTTCTTGCTTAACTGTTCTACATTTAATCTTTATCCTTTGATTATCCTTAACAGTTCTACTAGAAAGTGACATCTTCAGTATTAACAGTGATCCTGCTGTTTACTGTCAGTGCAATCTCTTTCAATAAAATTAAGTACAAAAATGACGCAACTTGTGCACCATCTGGTGAACTACTGATAGAACTGCATATTTAAGAATTTTATTCCAGGGTGAAATGGACAGGAGATATGCAAAACATGACCACTGGAGGATAGGTGCCCCTTTGCTCTAGGATGCTGGGTGGTGACTTTGAAAGGGAGCAGAGAACCGGTTAACACTGGTACAGTGTGAATGGCAAAAACACTATTTTAAACCGGTTTGTTGAACCTCCAATTTACAAGTTAGCCAATGTGAAAAGGGCTAGAGAGAGAGAGAGAAAAGGGGAAAGAGCGAGAGAGAGAAGGGGAGGGAGCGAGAGAGAAAGGGAAGAGAAGAGGAGTGAGAGAGAGAGAGAGACAGAGACACAGCTAGAGGAAGGTAAACTGGGGGGAAGAAGATGGAGGGTGCCTTTCAATTTCCTGTCTCATTCCCTTGCTGACATGTCAGCCCATGGTCTCAATTTTAAGAACTCTTAAAACAACTTAGATTTAATGCCTCAAAATGGTAAAAATCTTCCCCAATGCTTCACAATAGTGTTTTCAAACAAAACCCAGCACTAAACAACATGAGAAATTATTAAGGCTGGTGTCTTGAACTTTGCTCAGAGATAAACTTTTTAATGTGTAAAAAGAATTACTAACACAATTTCAGATCACTGGATTTTTTTGTTTTAGCTCTTTGGATTTCTGTCAGTAAATCTTGAAGAGTTAAAGAGGTGTTATGAAGATATAGATGTATGGATGGGATACATAAAATCAAAACCACATCTTTGCCCTACCAGGAATAATGCAGGTCAGCATAAGAAAGAGATTTGGTGAGAGTCTTGGATAAGTTTAAATTTATGAAGGGGGAAAGGTGCAAGTTGGAAAACTTTCAAAGTCAAAATGATCTGGTCAATAACTTACTGATGTGTTCTAAAATAGTATTTTTTTCCAGATTATTCAAATGTATGAATCACAGAGAAAAACTGGAAGAATTCAGTGGGTTGAGCAGTATCAGTGGGAGAGAAATAATTGTCGATGTTTTGAGTTGGAACCCTTCGTCAAGACAGTAAGGTACTCTGCTCATAATGGAGGGCAATAAATGTATTCTTCCTATTATCATACACATTTTAGAAAAAAGTTTTTTTTCAAGACTACATAGCTATCACGCTGTTCATCTCTAGTTGTGTTGAGTGTCTCTTTGATGGACTCCAGTTATTATGGTGGTGTGGCTGCATGGGGAATTCTAGGATAATGAGTCATTGACAATTATGATAAAAAACCAATTCAGGATGTTGCAAGATTTCCAAATGAAACACAAAGTAACCTACTCTAATCAACCTTTCCCACTTTATCTCCCAAAAATATATCTATATACTCTGTCGCAATACTATGCTGTTCAATTCATCATTTTTGATATGTACATTGACTTAATTTATCTCCCTTTAATCAAATTTCCTTCATATTAATTTCCATGAAAAATCCACATTTCCACAAACTATAAAGCAGTTATATTTCAAAGAACACAGCACTTAATCTGCATTCCCATGAACAGGGAAAACACCATCCACATCAAGTAAATCTATGTTTATTTTCTTCTTTGGCTTGGCTTCGCGGACGAAGATTTATGGAGGGGGTAAATGTCCACGTCAGCTGCAGGCCCGTTTGTGGCTGACAAGTCCGATGCGGGACAGGCAGACACGGTTGCAGCGGTTGCAGGGGAAAATTGGTTGGTTGGGGTTGGGTGTTGGGTTTTTCCTCCTTTAATACCTCACGAAATAAATCCTCACCTTATATATTCACTGAAACAAACAATTTTTAGTAACCACTGTCACTTTAAGCCCTGGTCTAATTCTAATAAAAGAGGACTGGACGTACTCTGATGTACAAAATCTTAATTTATCAGCGTGGCTTGGATGATTCAACTCCTTGCCTCATGCCAAAATATTTGTTGTTCTTGGGCTAGATGTGCTTCCTCACATCGAACTCCATTTGTCATAATTTTACTCACACTCTTAGATGTTTCTAAAGAGCATTTTGTCCAGAACTACACCCTCATTTGTGTCACCTACAATTTTAACTTGAGTAGATGTAGGCATACACATGCACAGACACACATAACTATGTACATATGCACGTGTTTGCACACATGTGTGCGCGCGTGTGTGCATGCCTTCACACATATGGTTTTCCTTATATATACATGCACAGATTTTATATCTGACCTCCAACCGTGTCTACTTCCATATATGTGATTGGGGAAATGGTCATGCTTTGAGGTCATGGTCAGCAATTCATATAATGGCTTCTGGTGAGGCGGGGTGAGTGATTGTGATAGCCACCAGGAATGGAGTTTAGTATGTCAGTATGTGGGCAAAGATTGGACTTTGGAGTTCACAGATATGTTAAGGACAATTTCGTTGGTGGAGCAGGTTACATCTTGTGGTTGAAGGTTGACCTCAGAAGGTTAAAGCCTGGCATTTCTTGACTGGAAACTGTTTATTCCGAGTCTGTATAAAGGAGTAAGAATTGGAGTGATTGGGGATTATAAATTGGCTCATGATACCTCTAATTCTTCCAAACTGTTTTTAATATTATTCATGAAACTGCATTATTCGGCACTTTGAAAATACTAACTATGTATACCCTGAACCAGCATGATCTAATTTTGGGTTTGGAGAAACATTATCCATTGTCAGAGCACAAGTTACAAAGATGAAACTGTCACCAACACTTCTTGCATGTGATGTACCGCTGAATGGAGGAGACTGCTCAGCGTCCACATAGATGTTAAATAGCACACATCGCTCATCAGAAATCCTGTTCACAAATCTTATCCCGTCTACAAAGGATGCAAGGATACTGAAGGCTTGAGTCAACTTTGGTACTGGATAAAGCATTCTAACCTTCCTGCACTCCTGCCAGATCAAAGGTGCTCATCTTTCTTTAAGATGCCATAATCAGAGACCAGCATTACTGTCCTGAGCTAGGCTTTCATTGTATCACCCAGGTATTTAACTCTCAACTTTAGTTTTTATAAATGTATTCATTCACAGATTATTGTCACAGGCAATATTGCCTACTTACCCAGGAATGAAAGTGTCAACATGGGTGGGTTTAATGTCATGCATAGGCCAGATTTCCTTCTTGTCTTTCCATGATGACCCAGTGGTTTCTTGGTAACTGTTATCATGTTGTATTACCATGGTCATGAGACTTCTGTCCCTTTAATGAATGTTTCTGTTCCCTTTTGTCTGCGAGGTAAAATGTTTACAAAAGTAGAATTCAAAATCAAAATAGCAGCCATTTCCCAAAATACCTTGATCTCTGCGTATGATAAAATATTCTAAAACTGCACACTCAAAGATTAAATGCTTTTATCTATGGTTGATTCCCCTCATCAAAATAAGGGGAGGAAAAGAGCAAAAACAGAGAAGTGAAGACTATAGATACCAGGTGAAATTTTAGCTGTGAGGCAAAGGCAATAACTTTAAAATTTGAAGGACCCCTCACTGAATATCTCAATTCCTTGCACCTTGGTGCAGAACATACTTGCCTCAGGTGTTTTACAAAGAACCGTGGACTTTTACTGTAACGCATATCCTGATGCTCATCTCAGCTTATCAACATGGCCCAGATGATTGAGGTCCTAACCTCCTGCCAAAATATTTTGATCTTGGCTGGAGTATGATCTCCCACATCCTCACTTTACCCACACTTTGTTTCAGTTTCTCTTCAGAACTACACACATCCTTTGTGTCACCTGCAACTTTAAAATAAATTCAGTGACTACGGATTGAAACATGAAAGTCAAAGATGAGCTGGAGATCTGAACAGCTAACAAACAAGCGTCTTTAGGTGTAGGGCTGGATGCATTTTTTTTTACCTGGCCCCACAGCTTTACCTCATACCAAGTAAAAGAGGCATTTAAATGGGGTTGCTAAACTTGATGACAAAACAAAAAAAGGACCGGTAAATGGTGTGGGGATTGTGCACGAGTTGCCCTGTTGTCCACAACCAACCCTTCTCCTGTGTGAAGCTCATGGCTTCTTGCAGTATGGCACTACAATAGGCCAGTTTATTATGACATAATCACTGATTGTGTTTGCTTGTCAGCAATTCTCCTCATCAATAAGCAGTGAATTAATAGGCGTAACTATCTAATCTTTATTTCAGATGATGAAAAAACTGCAAAAACACTTCTTTTAAAATAAAAACTGAATTTATGAACAGGTGTTTGGAATTCTTTGATTTCATATCGAGACAATGTGAAAACTCAAACTGAGATGCTCTGCGGCCTTCCTATAACTTCTAGAATATTCCCATACACTTGCTGTACCTTTCCTTCTAAAACTTATTTCCTTGCTGGTTAGATAAACATTCCCTTGCTTTGTACAATATATTTCACGGAGATTCTGGACGGTAATTTGTGGGTGTATTACTTTAGACCGTTTTGACTTCAGGGTTCGGTTTTCATATAATTCCTTTCAGTCAGTATTAACAAAAGCTACTTATGAATATAAGTATACTTATGAATATAAGATTAATCACTGCTCTAACATGCTTTCTTCAGTCACATTACAACTTAACTGTTTCCTGATTGCACATCAATCCAGTGGGTTCACTGCATGCAACGTAAAGATTGGGAACATTGAATTCACCAGAACCAGGATATTACTGGCCAAATTGGCACAGTTGTGTGGGCAAAAACATAACCACATGCAAGAAAATGTTATAAACAGGCAATCTGCCGGAGAAATCAGCCGGTCGGGCAGCATTGGGGAGAAGAATGGTTGATGGTTTGGGCGAGAACCCTTCCTCAGTGTTTAGGGTGCTCCAAAAGAGTACTGAGCTCCTCCAGCAGATTGCTTGTTGCTCCACATTCCAGTGTCTGCAACCCCTGTGTGTGTCACAATCACCACCTGCCACTTCACACGCAATTATGAACAACAAAAGAGTTTTGGGGCATTTATTTTCATTTGTACATATACAGATTCATATAAAGCATTGGCCTTAGATTTCAAAATGCAGTGTACATATTCTAAAAAACATCAGTGATTGCCATTAATAGGTCCAGCCTGATGCCAGGCATACTGCACAGAAACAACCCCACACCCAGTTTCAGTAAACATGTCACCTTCAATAAAAAGCAAAACTATGGACATTTCAATAAAACTATACTGTATACTGTACAAGTGAATCTGCAAGCTTATCGTCAGTACAACATCTCTAAAACTCCTTTTAACCATAAAACCCTTACCATATTGTGTAAAATCACCTGAGTCAAGATCAACATACACACAGGAAATTATTAGTCCTGAGAATACACCGATTTAGTCTATGAGTAGTTTATGCTTGGCACCCAGGATCTTACTGGACAGTTCAAGGTAGTAAATCACAGTTCATTCATTCCTGCATGTGACACTTGTTTCCTGGTCCACAGTTTCATTGGTCACTCTCTGTCATAACTGCATCTTGGGTCATTCCTTCATGCTGAATTGCTACTGTTGCCATTCCAATAGCTTCCTCCAAAGTCTGCTGTTCCTCCAGCTAAAGAGATAAAGAGCAGATGATCACAAAATCAGCAGGTGAGACAAGAGTCTGAGATTATGGTGATTTAAATATCATTTTATGGTCAGGTCACTCATCTGAGTGCGACTGATACCACGTAACCCAGTACTACCTGTTGCATGGATGGGTGGTCGACGGCTAAACTACCTCCCCCACCAGGCTTGCCTGGTGAGGAGGGTGGCTGGACACCCTGCAGCATGAAAAACAAGACCTGTCAAAAGGAGGAAGAGCTTGTAGGGTCAACGGCCATCTAGCAAGCATGTGCCGTGAAGCACGGAAAGGGCATCCCTTGCATCGAAGCTCGGCCTGGCCATTCACCGCAACAGAACTTTCCCCCAGCCACCTTGGACTTCACCGTGCTGCTGGATCTGGGAGGGGATGTTGAGAGGGTGGGTCTGGACCTGTGCAACCCCTACACGCACGCGCTGTTCCTTTCAGAGGAGTGGGGTATCCTCACACCAAACTTCACAAAATGACTGGAAGGAACCATCACCATCCTATGGGATGGATAGCCAGAAGACCATTTTGCATAAAATTACCTATATACATGGCCTCAGTGAACTAATGGGATAATAGCTTTCTAATGCCTGTTCTTTTTGTAAACATAGTATTGGAATCTTGGATATAAAAGCATTAACCAGCTTGAAGCTTCAAATTTACCCACCTGCACTGCTATTTGGGTACCATTGGCTGTTGCTACTACTGCTACTTGCTGATGGTGTACCATCTCTGCTGCATGAAGAGCTGCCAAAGCCGAGTCCTCTGTAACCATTCCGTCTGACGTCACTATAGCGACCTGGCAAAATAAGGGCTACAAATAAAACCAATGGAAGGCTGACCTATTATAAACTTACTCAAATGACAGGTTCCATTCTAGCTCATTGAAATTTACAATGTAACTTGTCAGACTGGAATCTTAAAACCAATTACAAATAATCTGTTAATAGGTAAAGGTACCTACTCAACTTAGCAACTCTTTCTCATACCTCAATGTTGATACTTGCGCAAACATGGCAAAGGGCTTTCATCTGTTATTTCCATCTCCAATGCAAAATGAACCACCCATTCTGTTTCTTTAAAAGTGGGCTCCTTCCATTTTAATCCCATGACAGGCATCTTAGAATCTTTCAATAATAATGTCAATTTACGATGAAGGTCAATGTGACATGAGGATCCAAGGATTGGGTTGAGCTATCAAGCACTCACTGGAAGGATTCAGCAATTGGTATTATGAGGAAAATGGCTATGTTCTTTCCCTCTAATCCATATTTTCCCTAATTTAAATGTTTCTCAATATATTCAAAATTAAGGTAGTCAATTACATTTCAGAAAATTCCAAATAGATTGGCAAAAATTATTTTGCTTCAGAAAAGAATACTCTTAGTAAGATAGATGTTGGTGACAATCTTTCTTTTCAACTTACCATAAAATTTCTACGTAACACTGTTTTTCCTTCATGTTGCTTCATTAACATGCTAATTCAATGGAATTTTTAATCATTGAATTTATCATAAATAATAACAATTTCCATCGATTTTAATGGTGCAAAGCAGGAATGTTATCAGGCAAAAATTGACGTTGACACACATATGAAAGCATAATGACGGATGACCAAAGCTTTGGTCAATGAAGAAGTTTCTAATAAGTACTCCAAAACAGGAAGGATTAGTAGAAAAATGAAGATGATATTTCAGAACTTGGGAGTCTTGTCACCTAAAAGTGTGGCTGCCACACAAGTGAATATAGACGAGAATGACCAAGAGGTCACAAATGGAGGAGCGCTGATATTTCTGAGAAGTGTACAGCTTGAAATGATCACAGAAATACAAAAGGCTGAGATCACGGAAGAACTGGTTTTATGATCGGTTATTAACTTGAAATGTTAACAGCCACAGAGGCTGCCTGATCTGCTGCCTCCAGGGCTTCAGAATCAGAATTTATTGTCATGAACATGTCACGAAATTGGTTGTTTTGTGGCAGCCTTTTCTGTCCTTACTAAGAATATCGAAATCGATCGTTGTTTTACAGGTTCAAAGGGTGCTGCAAGTTAGGATTACATGACTTTGAATGGAAAGAAATATTCCAGACAGGAGAGTTTTGGAATAAGACAAGTATGGAAGTAAGAAAGGGGCATAAACATTTCACGAGCAGACAAGCTGAAGCAGAGTCAAGTAATTACAGAGCTCAGTGATCGTGCATTTAATTATTATATACTTTTCAAACATTTTTGATCATTTGCATTTTTTTTAAAGGATGATGGAAGCCATGACTTACCTGTTGTGCTTCAGTACCATCTGCTGTCACCATGGTAACTGTATGAGCACCTGGTGGTCCTGCGAGGTCACTTTCATGTGTGGGTACAGCAATTGTAGTACCATCCTGAGTTACCACGGTGATAGCTGTTCCCAGAGCCTGCAAGTCTTCATGAGATAGACTAACCTGCAATTGACAATGTTAATTTTTTTTTAAGGAGAATATGGAATTAGTTCTGATAAAGTAATTTAAAAAAAACCTTAAAAAAATAAAATGTTTGCATTGACTCCACAAAGTAGGATTAATCTTTGGGTATTCAGTTATCAGAGTATGGACACCTACAAACTTAATCTACTGGAGTTTTGCTTATCGTTTTGAACATTTTTTAAAAATATGACTACAGTAAGAAAATTGCAGATTTTAAAAAGTTTACCAAAATGATTCAAGGCTTTCATTAGTTTCTCCCTGACTGAATCAGTAGGAATGGCTATCACAGTATACAGTGCAATAGTCTATATTGAGTTGGTGACATCATCTGCAGATGCAAGTTGCCTCATTTGGGTGAATTGAAGAGCAAAACTAAAAGCTACCAACCTCCTAGCTTTAAATGGTGGGAAAAAAAAAGAGGGTTGGTGCTATTATGAACTCCACTTTGGGCATCAAGTAGCCTTTCATCATGCCCCACTGGAGATCACAGATTGGTGGAAGACAATTCGAGCAAAGTTTAAGAAGGCAGGTGGTACTCAAAAATACAGGTTAAACATTAATAAGAGGTAGGGAAGAAAACCCATTTAAAAGTTAAAAGGTTTTATGTTGTTCATCTATTCACATTTCAGACAAGATCCTAAATATATCAACTTGTCATTCGGGCTTAAAGCTTCATCATACCTGCTGAGTTCCATCCTGCGATATAAGTGCTACCTGAGATCCCAAACCGTCTTGAGTTACCATGGTAACCTGTGTAGGAATTCCACCATCACCTTCCACTCCTGAGAGGTATGCAATTCGTGATCTTTTCAATGCAGGTTCAACCACAGAGGCTAAGAATGAAATATACAGGATGAGAGGATCAAACTCAGCACAAATTAAAATAATGCACATTATAAGGGTACTCATTCAGAAAAAGTAGTCGAAGCTCAAGTCATAGTGCCATGCTGTGTAACACACAGAAGGCCCTTTAGCCTGAATCATTCATGTCATCCAAGGTGCCTAACGAGGCTAAATTATGTTTTTTTTTAATTTTGATCCAACTGTTTCATTTTCATTGACAGAGAGTTTGATCCTTCCATTTGAATTGATCAAAATTCCAGAAACTGAGTACAATGTTTTATTTTGTGTGCGTAACCAAGGCCCCATTCTTATCTGGAGCTGGTCTAAAGCAAAATAGCTATTTTTAGTTTTAAAAGTGATCATATTTGTCACATTTGTGGCCCAAAATGTGAAGTTAATAAAACATCAAACACAAGTTTTATCATGTAAACTTCTCAGAGTCTTTATTTTCCAGTTTCCTTTGTTCTCCTGCTTGTGCTCTTATCTCTCTCTCATACCACGTGACTTCCGGTACATCTCATACATATTCATTATCATGACAATATTCACTTTTCCTTCTAAAAGCACTCGGCACCTTCAGAGTTGTTTTTCATGCTCTTTAGTCAAGCTCTATTTGTGGTCTACCTGGCTGGCATTAGGCTTATGCATGACATTGCAATACAAAATGCTTGATTACCTTAAAGAACAACATCCAACTGCAGGTACATTTCCCATTGCATCAAGATCAGGTTCCATAAAGTTCTCTTCATGCAGGGTCTTAAGTCATGTCATCCATTATATTTAAATGTAATGAAAAGCAGCAGCCCCAACGCACGTCATAGTAAGTCCACAAATAACAAATTTCTTTCGGGGGGGGGGTGATCTATTCTTTAATTCCTCTCTTGCTTAAATGCAGTGCCTGTATTCAGGTGATCCCCCAGATTTTTACATGCCTCAGCAACCTCTATAACCATTTTTCAATCTTTCTATGTTGAAGGGTTTATCTCTTTCCCATCTCACAATTCTCTTTGCTTTCTTCCCTCTGTCTATGGACAGTAAAACCCCAGTAATCTGGCACAGATAGGTATTGGTAAATGCCAGAGAAGTGAATTTTCCTGTTGCTTGAGATTGCATGCTGTGTGATTGGTGAACTAACCACTAAGTGGCGCTAGTTTTTAAACATTCATATTTTTTACGTATTTAATTTTTACTTGTTGCTTGAATTCCAGATAACGGGGATTTTATTGTATCTGCATTGCCAATAAGCAAGGTAATTTTATCTACAGTACCACTTGGTGCCTTAAGCCTGGAACTACATGCACTTTGAAAGCTATTTAAAAAAAAAATCTTATAAAGCATTTGTTGCACAGCTGTGTAGATTATGTGATGGCCAAGATGTAACCCTTCTTACAAAAGATATATAGGATCTTGAACAGGCCCATCAGCCCAGCAAATCCACACTGACCATCAGGTGTCCATTCACAGTAATCCTACACTAATTCCTTATTATTCTCCTCACATCCCCATCAACTTCCCCAAAGTTCAATAACTCACATACTGGAGTTAAATAACAGTTGTCTGTGGAAGTCACAGGAGTATGTGCAAACTCCAGATCGACAGCACCCGAGGTCAGTATTGAAACCAGATTGGTCGAATTGTGAGGTAGCTAGCTACACATTGCTGCCTTAACATTGATTGTCCTTCATCAAAGCCTATTAGAGGTCTCGTAGATAACATCAAAAATTGTGAGTACTGTATTTACATTGATCATAAATATATGGATGATATCTGTCCAGTTATACCAGAAGTACTTACAACTAATCATGAGACTTAATGGATCCCCTCGAGAGGTAAAAGTTGCTGTAATCAGGAGTAAAACAAAAACAAACTGTTGAATGAACTCAGCAGGTCAAGAAGCAAACATGGGGGGGTAAAGGAATTGTCGATGGTTCAGGTTGAGACCCTGCAACAAATCTGGTGTATGATCTCAAGGCAAAAATGTTGGACCCTTCCATACCCGCCACAAATACTGCTCAACCAACTGAGTTCCTCTAGCAGTTTCTTCTTTGTTCTTCAAAGATCCCCAAGAAGATAAAACCACTAGTAGAGAGATTTCATTTACTCTGCCTCAGGAACCCACCTTCTTGTTGTTGTTGCTGCTCAAACAAAGCCTGTTCACTTTCCTCTGTGGCTTCCATGTCACCGTGTGCAGTGCGTTTATGCGTCGCTAACGTGGAGGTCTGCCGGTATGTCTTGCCACAGTGGTTGCAGTTATACGGCTTGGAATGTGTGTGAACCACATGGTGTTTATACAGGCTAGAGTATTCTGTGAAACATTTCCCACAGCCTGGTACGGTACAAACATATGGCTTCTCTCCTGCGCATAAATCAGACAGTCATTACTTAAACTTTATGACAATTAACTCATAACGTTTCCAATTACTCCCATCACAAAGATATTGTTAAAGATTAAAAGCAAGCTGCATTCAGCTCAATTACAAGTCTTGAAAAATAAATGCCCATTGATAAGCAGAGCAAGATACAAAAGCGCTGGAGAAACTTGGCATCAACAGGAAGTAAAAGAGTAACCAATGTTCCGGGCCTAAGCCCTTTGTCAAGGTACAAAGGGCTCAGGTCTAAAACATTGGTTGCCCTTTACTTCCAATAGATGCTGTGTTACCTGCTGAGTTACTCCAGCACTTGTGTGTGTGTTGTGCTACAATCGCAGAGTACACAGTCTTTTCTGTTTAACACCTTGTTCATTGTTAAGGCCCTCTAAATTACACTGATGGTGCTTCACTCCAGTTTTCTATCAACTGGGAGATCCTGCCCATTGCTGCACTCTGAAATCTGAAAGAAAACTGCAAGCACCAGTCAAGATAATGGATTGAATGGATTATATGGTGACATCGAAGGAGAGGGACAGAAGTCCACAAGAAGACGAAGACTGAGGTGGGGGGGTGGGGGGCGATAACTCTGCTCTGGTGGTCAGTGACTAAAGAGGGAGTGATAACTGCATCATGGTAGTTAATGAAGACAGAGGGAGTGATAACCCCACCCTAGTGGTCAGTGAAGGCTGAGGAAGTGATAACTCCTGGTGGTCAGTGAAGACAGAGGGAGCGATAGCCCTACCCCGGTGATCAGTGCAGATAGAAGGAGCGATAATTCCTCCCTGGTGGTCACTGAAGAGCAGAGGGAGTGATAACTCCGCCCTGGTGGAATGCAGTGAAGACCAGAGGGTGTAGCTCCGCAATGGTGATCAGCGATGAAGAGCAAAGGGAGCGAAGACAGTGAAGACCAGAGGTAGCCTACTCCATCCAAGGGAGTGAAGACAGCCATGACCCTACCTGAGGCAGAGACCAACCTTGGTGAAAACAAAGAACCCTGGAGTTCAAGAGTCCAGCAAAGACACCTGTGGCCAGCTCCAAGCATGATGGACGAGATTGAGGTTCGGACAGAGAGTTAGAGCCAAAGTTAAGTATTGCATGATTGATTGTTTGTCTGTATAAAACTACATTTGAAACGGGATCTGACCTGTATCCTTTTTTTTTTCCCTCTTGAAAGTATAAAGTACCTAGGTAAAACATGCTTTAAGAGATACAATTGGATCCAAATTGCTGTTAATACCCAAGATGGTGATGAATGCTTTCTATGTATTGGAATTTTACCTGTGTGCATTTTTCAAACTCATCATTCATGCTGAATGGAAAACAGAAGGGCAGATTTAATGCAAAGATCTGAGCAGGGCCTTTGCAGGTACACTCTATCACTTAATTTAGATTTCTTATAAAATTGTTTAAAATTATTTAAGTATCTTTGTTGCTTTATTTCCTTTTATTTTAAAAGTGTATTACAAAATAGTTTTAATAGTATTTTGAAAGTTGCTGAATGTTAAATTATTCAAAGTCACCAAAACAGGAGAGAACAAGAATTAAATCGATTATACACTAAAGGGCTGGAAAAACTCCGCAGGTCATGCTGCATCCATGGGTAACCAATGATATGGGTTCGAGCCCTTCAAAGGTACTATGTGATCAGTGGAGCTTCCCCAGCCCTTTGTGTGTTGGACTACAATCACAGCATCTGCAGACTTTCCTGTTTAATAGACTGAGGACATTTATTTCAGCTGTTTCATGGGCAGGATATGTTCTGCCCCTTCTCAATCCTCACCTCCTATACATCCCATCACATGAAATACATGATGAGAACTTCCAGGGTGTCTTCTGGCTACCAGGTTTCTATTCTTGCTTTTCTTTATCTTTCTTTTTCTATGCTTTTTCCTTATTTCTTTCTTTTTCTTTTCTTGGGGTTTTGTTTAGGGGAGGGGTTGGGGGGCTGGGGTTTTATACCATCATGTATAATAGATTTGATGTTAATAGTTGACTACTGTATTTTATATTTGGTTATGATTATAAGTTTGTAAAATTTCTTTTTAAACTTAGCAGCAAACTTAACGTTGTACACCATTGACCACAAAATCAGATCAAAGTGCATTCATTTTGAAACAAGGATTCAAAGCACACAAAAAGGTTTCTTTGTGCAAAAAATATTTGTTGTTCCAAGAAATTGTGTTGCATATAATTAAGGATTAAACTTGCCAATGTATTGCCAGGAATTTTCTGTGCTAGTTCTGGTAAGAATGTAAAAAACTCTTTTCAACAGGATCTATTAAAATAGCAAAGGATTTTTATACAAAAATGTTTTTATGTAACTGTCACATTAACTTCTCAAATTTCAATTCAATCCATCATATTCTGTAAGAGTTAGTTGCATAAATTAGTTTTATTAATTTGTACTTACCTGTGTGAATTCTCATGTGATTCTTGTAATTAGTAGCACTGGCAAACCCTCGACCACAGCCTGGTTCACAGCAGAGATACGGCCTCTCTCCTGTATGTGTTCTGATGTGAACTTTGCGGATATTGGAAGTGGTAAAAGAGCGACCACAACCCTCAAATGGACACTTGAAAGGTCGTTCACCTATTAGCAAAGCAAGACACAATATTATTTGGAAAAGACATTTAAAGCTGCACCTTTGGCACATTGCAGCCAATTCTATGATTCAATGAGTAATTACCCAAATCATTCACAAGATCAGGAGTAGACCACCAAGCTTTCAAGCCTTCGCTGCAATTCAACATGATCACGGCTGATCTATGCTGGCCTCAACTTTTCTTCTGTGCCAGTTCCCCATAACCCTCAATTTGTCAATCTTTCAAATATTTAATCATTGCCTCCTCAAATGCTGCATATCTAACCACCTGGCTTTAACCACACTCTGGGGGCAGAGAAATCCAGATCCACTGCCCTCTGAGATATTTCTCCACACCTAATTTTTAAATGACTACCCCCTTATTTTGTAACTGTGCCCTCCCTGTTGCTTGTGGCTCTCTCACTAGTGCAGTAGTAAGGGATTGCTTAAGGTGGTATGTGAGTGGGAAGGGAAGGTTCAAAATCACTGATCCAGACCCAATTGTTACTGAAATAACTTGCTTGAGAAAAATTGTCATTGGTCCATTTCCTTTAGAGTTATGAAACCGTGCACATAATGACTCAATTAGGTACAATTAAAACAGTGGTTTTCAAACTTTTTCTTTCCATTCATATACCACTTTAAGTATTCCCAATGCCACAAGTGCTCTGTGATTAGTGCTTAAGGTGGTATGTACCTAATTGACTCGTTATGTGCACGGTTTCATAACTCCAAAGGAAATGAGCCAATGACAATTTTTCACAAGCAAAATTTCAGTAACAATTGGATTTAGAGCAGTGATTCTCAACCTTCCCTTCCCATTCACATACCACCTTAAGCAATCCCTTACTAATGAGACTAATAGGATGTAGAATGTCAGTAGAAAGAAAAAGGTTGAGAACCACTGCACTAGTGAAAACATCTCAATAATGCCACCTTGAAGATCTTGTCATTCTTTTAAACTCCAAGGAACACAGACCGAAACTGTCTCGCCTCTCTTGATAGTTCAACCAAGGCACATCTGGACTTAGCCTAGTGAATTCTCTTCGGACTGCCTTCAAAGCTCCTACAAATAAGGAAAAGGACAAAACTGTACACAGAATTCCAGGTCTAGCCTCACCAGCTGTAACAAACTTCCCTATCTTTAAACTCCAATCCTTTGAAATAAAACTTCCCTTCTTTTTCGGAAGCCTTACTTTCTCTGTACCCTGCACATGACTCCCTACAGTGTTGTCTTATTTATGTACTTGTTTGTTACTACTGCACTACCTACTGTAAGAGTTGAGTTGCCTGGGAAGTATACAAAACAAAGCTTTTTACTATATCTCAGTACAAGTGACAATAAAATAACCATTTCAAGTTCTGAAAGTTGGTTGTTGATTTACGGCTAAATAATGGGATGAGCTACAAAATAATTTCTTCGTTGCCAATTAGTTTTATTTTTAAAAATGTCATTTCCACAAACATCTTCTCCTATTTTCTTTTTGATTCTCCATAAAATAATAATAGATAGAATTCCTAACTTCAATTCTTTTTTTTAAACAATTGAATCTGCAGAATTTTGGTAGGCTCTTTGTTGGAGCCTCACTATCAAAGTCATCTCACCCAAGGTCAGCACTTCAAAGGCTTTTCACCACTTGGTTACTAGGTACATTAGGGGCACGTCTAACAATTTTTTTTTTTTGAAAATTTTATTTATTAGTATCTTCATACATTTCAAATTAACTTGCTATAACATTACATAATAGATTGTAAATAATTTTCAATTTTCACACCACCTCCCACTATCCCAATACCCTACATAAAAAAAAAGAAAAAACACATTTATTGCAATGATTATAACCACATTAACAATACCATAATATATTTCTTGATGTAAGTACCATATTTTCGGGGGGGAGGGGGGAATGGATTAGTCTATATTCATAAATTTCATAAGGCTCCCATATTTGACAAAATTTATCATAATCATCTCTCAGAAGTAATTTTTTTATAATGGGGACAATATTTTATTTCATTAAACAATTCTAATTTAACATTATTTTCCAATTTCCACGTTTTAGCTATACATTTTCTCTCTACTGCTGTTATTAAATTCAAAAATCTCTTTTTATATTTATCTAATTCCAACTTAATATCTTCATCAAATATATTGCCCAACAAAAAAAAACTTGGATAATTTAACCTTCACTTTTAATACCTTCTCAAAAATAACACACAATTCTTTCCAAAAATCTTTTACCTTTTCACAAACCATACTGAATTATAAGGCAGCTCAACGGAGATTTTTGACTTCTTGGTATCAAAGGGAAGAAAAAGTATCTTGGGTAGATATTGAGATGAATAATATAAGTGAAGAAAGTCCAGACCAAATATTGTATAAATGGAATTATTACATTTTTAAAGGTAGAAAAGAAATACCAATTTTAAGGCATTTGTTTCAAATATTGAACGGGATACACGTGGAAAGAGGTAGAAGGAATTATCAGTTGGCTCAATTGACTTTAAAGCAGAATCAACTTCTTCCTTTTACAATGAAGAATTCTTTATTTGACAATTGGGATTAAAAAGGTATACAGAAAATATGAGATTGTTTTAGAGGTTCATTGTTTATGACATTTGATCAATTAAAGAAGAAATATAGGATATAACAAAATACAATATTTGCAAATTATCATTTTTGAGGAAAAAAAATAGGAATGAATCTGAGACTCCCGGAATATAGTCAATTTGAATGTGTTTTAACAGATACCTTTATTATTCAAAGATTTATAATTACTATGTATAATAAATTACAAGAAATAAAGGAAAAGAAGGATTTGAATAAAACTAAACTGAAGTGGGAACAGGATTTAAATATCCAAATTCAAGAAGAAATATGGATGAAATTGTGTAGAGATAGTGTAACTAATACAATCAATGCTAGATATCAAATGGTTCAATATATTCTTTTTACATCAAATGTATTATAGACCTAAATTTAATTTAAATTTCTCTGCTCAGTGTTTTAGATGTAAAAAAAGAGGTTGGTAATTTTTTGCATTCAGTCTAACAAATGATTGATCACAAATTATAAGTTCAAAATCATATCAAAATCATAAATACTAATTAAAATGTCACAATGCATACATAAAGTATAATGACTATGTAGGTATAGTAGAATTATTAACTACCTGTGTGAGTTCTAATATGTTTTTGTAAGTCTCCTGACGTTTTGAATGCTTTATTGCACGTGTCTTCAGGACATTTATATGGTTTTTCTCCCGTGTGTGTCCTGGTGTGACTTTTCAATCCATAACCTGAAATTGAACAATATAAATCATACAAGATGTTTACATTTTATTGAATGCATGTGGACTAAAGTTACCTACCAAATATGCAATATTTCCACACACAATATTTGGTGCGGCATCTTGAATCATCAAAGAACAAACAAAAAGCTCAAATTGGCAAGGGAATGGCCATGCAATTCGATACCGTAACACATTTTTATTGTCTGAGTCAGGGGTGGCCAAACAGCAGCTTATGGTCACATGTGGTTCTTTGATATATAATGTGTGGCTTGCAGAAATACATTGGCTGAGACAATCCATGCTTTTGATGCCCTGATTGCAGACTCTTGCCGATTGCCCATCCAAGCTTCCGATGCCCTGGCTGCCCACCATGCTTCTGGCCCTCTAGCCACCCGCCCATCCCAGCTCCCAACGCCATGGCCTCCCTCCCATCCAAGCTCCTGAAAATGGATTCTCGCCTCGGTCCCGGCTGCCTGCCCATCCAAGCTCCTGATACATGGGCCGCTGTTCCATCCAAGCTCCTGACGCTCCAGTTGCCTGCCCACCAGACTTCCCGACGCCCACCCATCCATGTTCCCGACACCCGGAGTTCCCAGTGCCCAGGCTGCCCACTCATCCAAGGTCCCAGCACTCCGGCCACCCAGCCACTGGAGCTCCCGCCACCCCAGCTGCCCACCCATCCGAGCTTCTGACACCCCGAATGCTGTTATGAAATCTGTCCTTGAAATTGTCAATTTCATACCCTTAAATGGGAAGGCCCACTGACAGCACAAAAAGTTTATTGAAGAACTGGAACTTGAAGATAACCCCAGTGATGTCTCTTTCTGCTGCAGTGTGACAATGTCTTGACAAGGTTTGTAGATCTGTTGGAGCCCATTATTACTCTTTTTTTGAACAAAAGATACTATCTTCCACTGGAAAATGAAGAATGGATTCAAGATCTAAATGCTCCTTACAAATATAGTGAATCATCAACAAACTCTCAATTTGGCACTCTAAGGACAGGTTTGATCTTACTCGGACAATTTTCATCTTTCACAATAAAATAAAAATTCTTCAAAGGGACATATTGTCAAGAAACTTCAGTCATTTTCCCCATTCTCCAAAGGAGAGTAAATACATTTTCTGACATTAGACCACTAACTGGAAGAATACCTAGATAAATTACAAGAATTACTTGATAATTTCCTAGCCAGGTTTGGCCTTTCTTGTAATTCCATTCATGGTTGATGCGATCAATGATGTTTGCCCAATTCTTGGCCCTTTGGTTACAGATTCATCTGCTATGGAAATAAAACTAATGGAATTACAGGAAGACCTGGGCCTAGAGATGATCCATAAATGCCAGTCTAGAGTTGAGTTCTACAAGTTCCAAAAATAAAATATCCAGAACTTAAGAAAATCAGGGTGCAGATCATTTAAATTTTCAGCATCAAATACTGCTGTGGTCGTACTCTATAAGGAAGTTCGTGAAGTCAAAGCATCGTGCAATCCTTACAAACCAACACCTGATAGAGTGAATTCATACAGCCTTGACAACATATCTGCCGCATTTTCGTTGACTCACAGCCAAGATGGAGACTCACAGTAATCAGTCAAGATTTTGAAAATATTTGGTAGGTATATGTGTACATTTTGATTATTGAAACTAATGCAAATTAGCAGTTAAAAACTACATACATGTATTTCTTCATATTTATATAATTTTTGTAAATCTCTTGGTGCCTGCCACATTGACCACCGCCAGTGGGCTGATATCGCCTCAAACCGTGCATCTTGGCGCCTCACAGTTCGGCGGGCAGCAACCTCCTTTGAAGAAGACCGCAGAGCCCGCCTCACTGACAAAAGACAAAGGAGGAAAAACCCAACACCCAACCCCAACCAACAAATTTTCCGCTGCAACCGTGTCTGCCTGTCCCGCATCGGACTTGTCAGCCACAAACGAGCCTGCAGCTGACGTGGACATTTACCCCCTCCATAAATCTTCGTCCGCGAAGCCAAGCCAAAGAAAAGATATAATTTTTGTAACAAAATATGCATATAAAAGTGAAAACGTGCATGTTATAATTTTGTGTAAATTTAGCAAAATGGCGCTCTTCTTCATCTGGATAATTTGGTTGCCGATGGATAAATTAAAACTACAATGTAGAGTTGTTAAACCATTTGTTTACACACCACAAACTCCTTATTTTCTACAAACCTTTTCCAGTGCATTTGTTTTCTATCTCTGTAATTTAAACTTTACTTTCTGCCTAGTAAATGATGCTGCCATTACCTGTGGCAAATGCTTTTCCACAGCCTGGTTGCTCACATCGATAGGGCCGATCTCCTGTGTGCGCCCGTTCATGAACCTGCAAAGTTGAGAAAAGGGAGAGCTTAAAAATCAAGCCTTTACAAGGAAGATGATGGACAAAAGACTTTTGGCACTTTGGTCTTCAACAGTCAGAGTATTGTACACATTTTGGGAGTTGCAGTTGTACAAGACATTGTTGAGGCCTCATTTGGAGTATTACATTCAGTTGTGGCAGAAAGTGGTGTGGCTGTGCTATGAGAATACATATGTGTTTATGCAATTGCACTAATTGTGGGCTTCAGAAAGATGAATCTCTGCATAAGACTTTTATAATGTTTTGTGTACATGAAAGTGATAGGCGTCAATGGGAATTGGAATGCATTTGGAATGATGCCAGCATTAAGCAAATGTCAAAAAATAACAATCTTTCCCTACTTTCCTGAACACAGTTTTAATACCCAAGTCAATACCTCCCCTTGTACCAGCTGTTAGATGCTGTTCTCACCAACACTGTTAATAAGGGACAGTTACTCATTTATTTCATATCGTATCCTGTCCGGTCCCAGAGATCAAAGCAAAGTGTACAGATTTTGTCTTCTATAAATTATGTTAAATTTAAATACAATAAACCTCTCCCACCACCATCCAGGGATTGGTAAATGCCAAATAAGTGAATTTGCTGGTTGCTTGAGATTGCGTGTTGCATGATTAGTGAACTAACCTCTAGGTGCGCCAAGTTTAAACTTACGCATTTATTTCCTGCGATTTTTTTTTGCTGGTTGCTTGAGATTGTTGGTTGCTTGAATTCCAGATAATGGAGATTTTACTGTATATAAGTAAATGAACTGGGTGAAGGCTGAGTGCAAGTCCCCAAAGTGTCACTTTCAAACACAAACCATGTCTTTACCTTTAAGTGATGTGCAGTTGTGTAGAGACGCCCACAGCCCTCAAACCCACAGCGGAATGCCTTTTCCCCTATTTGCTGGCCTTTGGCACTGACTCGAACTTCACCATCGATCACCAGCTGCTTTAGAATAAGAAAGAAAAAAAAGTACCGTTTAAGGTAATTAAAGCAATTTTTAAAGCACAAATGGACTTTTGGATTTAAGTCAAAATATCAAAAATCTTTAAAAAATAAAAAAAACATTTTAAGAACGAATTTTCATGCTATTTTGGAAGATTCATTAAAAAGTATAGCACAATAACAGGCCATTTCGGCCCACGAGCTTGTGCAACCCAATTACACCTAAATGACCTCCAACCCTGGCACATTTGAATGGTGGGAGAAAACTGGAGCATCCAGAGGAAACCCATGCAGATACAGGGAGAAGGTACAAACTCCTTAAGGACAGCATGGGATTCGAACCCTGGTCCCCATCACTGGTGCTGTAAACCACTATGCTAATCCTTAAGAATATGAATCCGGGCAGAAAAACATTGGTTGTTGGTGCCAGAGGAATTGTAAGCAATAATTATGAAACTATGAATTTAAATTTTAAATGAGAGACATCTATCTGACACTGGTCCAGTTGCGACAATCACTGCAAAATGTCACTGTCATAATTGAGTCAAAAAGATCTGCTTCATTCATCACATTCCAAGAAATTATCCATTTATCCCAAGGAAGTTTCCCACGGATTCTAGCTAAACAGATATTTGAGAGTAGAATAAAGTGATACCTGCAAAGGTTTGTCCTTGTTTACATCAGAAGGCAGGCCAGTGGTACTGGTGACTCCTTCATCTTCCTCGGACACCTGGACAAAAATGTATACCACAAGTGGCACTTTTATGAAACAAAGCCTGACATAAATTGTTTCAAAACAACTGGACCAAATAACACAAAGATAGCTTCCATCTCAAACTGGACTGATTTTAAAATCATTTTGTGGATCACTTTGTCAAGCAGTTCATCAGTTTATGTATTGCAATCAACAGCCAAGACACTGTGCTTGCAACTAGCCTTAAGAAAGTCAAAGTCACCCATAAAGATTTGAGAGTGGATTTCCCTTTCATGGTGACATGGTGACATCATTCAATTTGCAGCCAATCGCACTAAAGAATTTCCATAGAAACAAACCAGGAAATAAGAATACAATTTATAGTAAATATGAAAATGCTTTATGGAATTTGGAACAATAAAAGCTGAGATGATATTAGCAAATCTTAAGATATTAAAATTATATTTTGAAATAAGAGTTTAAAAGAACTGAACTTGAATGTAAACAATTTAATTCTTGTTGGCCTGAGAATTTGTAGAAACTGTAAGAGCATGGGGGTTATCAAGTATACCTCATACTATGAAACCTAGTAGGCTTGCCCTTTTAGGAGTTTCTTTGCAATGTTACCCAATTATAAAGTAGCACCTATCAGAACTGATTTGGATGCCTGAAGATGAATTTACCCCTAACTGAAGCACCCAACAACAGTTGCTATTCACTGAAGAAGGCATACCTTATTGGCGTAATGTTCAAGAGCACTGATAGTCTCAGGATCCACAGTGTCGTCTGTTGTTGCATGCAGAGGTTCTGAACCTGCTTCTGTCTGCACAGCCAAGATAGTGTTGGGACCTTGCATGGAGACCGGGTGGTGAATGAAAGCTGTTGTGCCGTCCTCCAGTTGTACAGATTGCACTGCTTCTGGGTCAAATTCATCTATGACAAAATAAAACAATTGGCAACTATTTTTGCAGAACTATAATTATAATTGCAGCAATAGAGACTGGGCAATTGCTTCCACAATGACATACAAGATGATGGTGTGTACTTTGGTAAAAAGGACACACAAGATTAGAAGCAAGTTGTTCTATAAACCTGTCACAGGTTTCATCCTTTATATCTCTGCAAACATAACCACGGCCAATTCTAAAACCACTTCACGTGGCATTAAATATCAGCCAATCCTCCTTATTACTCAAAAAAGGGTTCTATACCTAACCTATTGGTTATTGCCTTCGTTTTCTATTTTTGTAACGCTTGTCCCATTTCATGAACTCTTCTGCTGACAGGCAGCAGTTCAATGCATAATATAGAATTTGTCAAGAATAAGATACTAAAACTACAGAAATAAATTCAGATGAGATCTTAATTATCTACTCTTTCAGTATTTGTTGCTCTTTGCTTACGCAAGAAATAACATGAAATGCGGAACAATTATTTATTGGGTGCAACTGTCATAACTGATGATTATTAAATGCAAGAAGTCATTAATTCTACTACTTTATTTAAGAATACCTAATTATGCCATTACACAATTAATAGTGGATATCTGGATCTTCTCCAGCTCAATTTTGCCCAGTTTAAATGTACTGAGAATTACAGTACCCTTAGGAGTGTGATGAATGTATACAGTGCTTCCATCTTCAAGCTGCACAGCTTGCCCATCTTCAAATGGGAGAGTGTCACCTGGCGATGTTAAAAAATATAAAATAAATGAAAACAATAAATAGAAATTAGCAACAAAAAAAATCAGAAAATGCTGAATGTTCTCAACAGGTTAGGCAGTGTCTGAAGATGGAAAAACAAGTTAACATTTCAGGACCATTTAACAATCTTTAAAGCTAAAGGCATCTAGTTTTACAGTTCAAGAAATGCTAATTGTACACTTCCATTTTCTATTCTCCCTCAAAGTTTGGGCAAACAGTTTGTGCCTTAACTTTCCCCAATAAAGCTATCAATCACACAAACCACAGAAATGTCATGTGATCATCTTTCTTTCAGTTTGAGAAAGCCTTTCCCCAAGGCCCAAGTTACTAGTTACCTGTTAAAACTTGGTGAGGTCAGACCAAGATGAGGTGACTGCCCTGGATATACAGTATACCAAACCAAGATTTAAATATACTTGGTGTGAGTGCAGTAGACTAATTTATAAACCTACTTTTCATTATATTTAGATTTATTCAGCAAATAAGATCGCTTGCTTGTCATTTGGTACAAGCATCAATTGTATCCCTGTAGGATGCATGTTCAGCTCCTGACGAAATTCAAGATTTTAAAAATCTCACGAATATGCCTTTTATTGAAACAGCAAATTGAATCCACCATCTTTCTGATCTTTGATTGAAAAACACCATTTGTCCCATGTGTCAATCCGTTACTTTGCTGGCTGTTCGGATATGCATGAGGGGTGATTTAGATGTTCCTCGTGAAAACCATCATACTCTCTTGCCCTTTCTTTTGGGAACTGCCTGTCCTCTCAAGCACCTGTTCATACCTAGTGTATAGGATGACTCTTCAGCAGCACAGATCCTAAACATTTGCCTCAAACAGAGGACAATGAGAAACAGACTCATAAAATCCTACTGAAAACGCAAAGGTGGACTTTACAAAGTAGAGTTACACTGTGGAAGAAATGCATCTGTGCTCTTGGATACCAGGCTGACCTTCCACCGTTACTTTAGATGTGATTTTGCATTGAAGAGTTGCTGTTTATAATCACCTTTATGTACTGTGACTTGTTGGATATAGGCTGTTGTACCATCCTCCAGCTGAATAGTTTGCCCCTCAACCAACTTTGCATCTGTTAAATATATTTTTAAAATCAAAAGGATCAAAAAAAGGAATACAGCCACTCAGCAAACACAAAGGCAATATTGATACAGAAACTGCTTGTAAAATGCTAGCAAGACATTGGCTATTTTTGAATACCAGGTGAAATAATTTCACATAGTCTGACTGATAAATTTACTGATATTGTTCTATACGGCTTCTATTATGTGCACCCATATAATACATCAGTTGACATGCCGCAGATGTGAGAATTTGGGTTAATGTTTTCCCCCTGATCCTTGTGGAATAAAATAACCATAACAATATGCAAATCAAAAATGCTGGAAATACTCAGCAGGTTAGGCTGCATCAAAGGTATGAGAACTATGGCCAATGGTTCAGGTCTGAGGCCATTCTTCAGACCCTTGCTGTCCTCACAGATGGAGCCTGACCTACTGCCCATTTTCAACATCTCCTGTTTTTGCTTTAGATTTCCTACATGACCAGTACTTATATTTTCTATTATAGACTTACGATATTATTAATCTTTATATATATTTTTTTCTCTTTTAAATTTTTTTTAGTAAGGTTACTTTGTGGGATGGACAGGGAAAAAATGCACATAAGACCATTTTGAAGTAGACACCGAGGCTCCGTCAAGGAGAGCTGAAGTAACTTGTTTATTGTTCAGTTAAAAGCCATAAAACCAGAGTTATTGTTTAATTGAAATCCTGAGATAATGGAGTGTTTTCTGAAAGAGGCATCCGTTGAAACAAAAAGACAATCTGCTTGTTGACTCATCTTTTTGGGAAAATGAAACTTAATAGAGCCAGTAGTGATCAAAGCAATCATATGATTAAAGACCATGAACCAGAATTAGCTGAAGCCAGAAATGCAGTGAATTTATGTGACTGCTGTTGTGTTCTCATCATCAGGGGAGAGACACAGAATTAAAGTGGCTTCAGAGAGGATGGCCACTTCGACTGTTTCTCTTGGTTAAGAGAGAGAGCGAGAGAGAGAGAGAGAGAGCAGTCCTGCTGTGGCTATTATAATGGTCACTGTTGACTAACCCATATCTGGGTAAAAGAAAGCAAGACCATTCTTGCAGTTGGATAATGACCTTTCTGATGTCTAACCCTTGCCTGGGTTTGGAAAGCATCACAGAAATCACAAGTTCTATAACCTCTACGCAAGAGAGGGAATTGTGAAATAATTTCTCTGAAAGCAACTCAACAAGAATTCATGAGTTTTGAGAAGTCTGATGATTAGGTGTCTCAAAATACTTTGTAATTACTTCCAAAATCCAATTTAAAGATTCTAAGTTTCAACACAAGATGTTTAAGACTGAACTTTGAATTTGAATAATCTCTTCAGAGTTGTGCCTGGGCTGTAATGATTTGAGATCTGCCACACACACACACACACACACACACACACACACACACACACACACACACACACACACACACACACATTTGCACATAGTTGGGGGTTAAGCTTAAAGTAAGATTTTAATAGATATTAATAAAAATAATTGTTTTGAAGATACCATTATCTTGGTGAATTTCTATTGCTGCAGGTCCATAATGTAACAAATGTAAATATGTTTGCTGCCTGA
Source organism: Narcine bancroftii (assembly GCF_036971445.1). Classification (NCBI taxonomy): domain Eukaryota; kingdom Metazoa; phylum Chordata; class Chondrichthyes; order Torpediniformes; family Narcinidae; genus Narcine; species Narcine bancroftii. The sequence continues at coordinate 229,096,440 of NC_091473.1, read as the reverse complement.
ACCTAGACAATATTTATACCAAATTCGATGTGATATAATACATGACATCAGTCATCTGATATATCAACATTAAAACTTGTAGTTTGCAAATTACCAGACTTGGTGACTTCCCATCTGACTTGTTAAAAGTCTAATTCATCATGGCACGAAACAAAATAGATAAAATTATTTCACTTTGATGATCTTTAACTATCGAAGATTGACCACTATTACTCTATATCTCCTTCCTGCTGTCATCATCCCTAACAGAGCTTTCATTGTTTACTTTTCTCCCCAGAAATGTAATAAATGTATGTACTTGCAAAATATATCTCCATAACATAAAATATTTTTCCATCTTCTAAAAGAATGGCAAGTTTCTGCACTAAAATTCAGAAGCTTGGTGACAAGATGGTTACAACAATTTGCCATCATTCCCTGGTTTGCATAGTGTACAGTATCACAAATGATCCACTGGTGTGGTTGTTGGCTCTTAACAGACCTCACTCTAATCTACCAAACCACTGAGATCCTAATTAAAGTTAGGCATTAAATACTGGTCAAGTGAGCCTCCTCCACATCAATGATTTCACTTGACCATGTTTATTTCACATAGAGACCTGCAGTTCAATCTACAACCCTCATAAATTTGGATTGAAACTGGAGTCACTTTGATGTGGAGAAGTGTTTGTCTCCCAATCTCTCCCACAATGGCTGATATTAGTGGAGCAAGAATTCAAATCTCTATTCAATCATTTCTTTGTGCTTCATATTTGACCAAAGTTATTTTTAATTCAAATTCTTTATTGGGTGCTCACCTTTCAGTGTATGTTGGATGTAGGCTGTGGAGCCATCTGTAAGGGTTACTGCCTGCAGGCTCAGACTCTCCATCATTTAGTATAATCTAAAATACAAAACTCTTGTATCAATTGTTGTTCCTTCTGAACAATACATTTGTGCAGCATTTTTAACAAGTTCACCATCTCAAGACTTTAACCAAACCAGAAAATTTAGACAAATAGCATCTTGAAAGATACAGAGTATGTGTGACAGTAAGTATAGAAAATGTAAGTATAATACTAGATATGACTGACACCTAGCAATATGGATTTGCTTGTCAGCCTTTCAGAGGTTAATATACCCAAAAACATTCCCAAGAAGCATCCTCTCTACCAAATGGAACAATATGTCAAGTCTATTGTCATCTGATTGAATAAGTACAACCTGACGAAATAGAGTTCTCCAGTCCTTGGGCCAAAACATAACCAAACAAAGCACACATGCAAACAATACATATGCAGGACAAGCATTCATATAAATAAATAAATAAATAGATTTTGTTTTGGAAATATGAGAATCTCGGATGCTTAGTGTCAGCAGTTCCTTTGGTCGTTCACCATTCTCCTGCCCGTGGGAAGAATCTGTTCCTCAGCCTGGTGGTGCTGGCTCTAAAATTCCTGTATTTCTTTCCCAACAGGAGCAGCTGAAGACTGTTGTTTTGAGGTGGTAGGGGTCCTCAATAATCCCAGTATATCACGTTGCTTGGGGGGGGGGGGGTGAAGGGAAACTCAAGTGATTCTCTCTGCCACTTAATAGTCCTGTGGATTGTCGTCTAATCCACTTTTCTACAGCAACCATAACACACTGTGATGCAGCTGGCCAGGACCCTCGCAATAAAGGTCCTGGAGAAGATTGACAAAATAGTTGCCAGTAGCCTTGCCCACTTCAGTCTTCTCAGGAAGCGCAGTTTCTGTCGGACCTTCCTGTCAAGTGAAAAGATGTTGTGTCCATGATAGGTCCCTACTTAAATGAACTCCAAGGGATTTTGTGCTCTCCATTACAGAGTTATTAATGTGCAGTGGAGGGTAGTCATTCCTGCTCATCCTGAAGTCCATGATCATCTCCTTCAACTTGTCCATATTGAGTCTCAGGTGGCCCATCACTCTATAGACACATCTTGCACAACATTTCGCACCACATGCTGAGATTTTCCACCTCGTCCCATGAAATCAATTGTGTTTCTGTAGCATCATAGTGAAAACATTCACATTATAATCGTCTTACGACAATTACGCTAAAACAAATTAAATAATAATAATAAAAATAACTATAATTTTTTTTAAATAGTGCACAAAAAGTAAGGCATCTGATCAATCTGCTCGCAATCAATGTGAATGATAACATCAAAAACCTAATGAGGTGGCACTTAATTACCAATAATCTGCTCAAGTAGTATTTAGTGTTGGTTCCATCAAGGTGCTTTTGTTCCACATCTCATTACCACCATGATTCAAATTTGGTCAAAAAGTGCAGAATTTCAGACTTCTCTCAATTATCAATGGAGCACTTGACTCAGCATAGCGTCATGGAAAACTGGTAAAATTCGACTCAGAGAGAATCAGGGAGAACTTTTCACAGACTACACTCACACTTAAAACAAGAATCTTGTGCCTGTTAGAGTTTCGTCACCTCAGTCACAGGATATCACTGCACAAGGTCCTCAGAACTGGGTCTCATTAATGATCTTCTTCATGCTAGTAGAAATGTTTGAATCATAACTACGCAGGTGGCCAATTACTCTATAGACACATCTTGCACAATATTTAAACATGGGTTGCTAAATGGCATGTAATGTTTACAGAACATAATCCCATGAAATGACCATTTCCATCACAGAGCGTCTCACCACTTTTGAAAAAAAATTAAATGGATTTACTATCACTGAATGTCACTTCACCAACATCTTGGCGATCTTGGTGAGATGGAACGAACGATTTGGCTGGGGAACACATCTAAATTTATATCTAAGATGTACTTTGCTCTCCAAAGCCAGGTTTACAGAGATCGAGAGGGAGAGATGAGAGTCGGATTCAGGAGTGCAATAATGGAAGGATGGTGGTCTGAATAGTGTTTGGATAGCATGATGTCAATTATAAATCCAAGATACGGTTCAGTACAATATAATTTTCTACATCAATTATACCTCACACCACAGAAATTACATAAATCAAAATCAGAAATATCGGAGATGTGTTTTAGATGTGGAATAGAAATAAGAACTTTTGTACATGCTATGTGGTTGTGTGTGAAGGTGATGCATTTTTGGAAAAATATTACTGAAATACTAACAAGGATAACGGGTGGCCTTCGCGGATGACCCGGAGCTTTATCTTTTGGGCAATTTTATTGAAATAAGTTATAAACTAACTAAATTCCAAATTTTATTTATTAAAATAGCTTTAGCTGAGGCTAAGAAATGTATTGCGATTACTTGGAAATTGACTCCCTTCTACAGATAGCACGATGGAAGACAGATGAACAGTTGTATACCTATGGAAAAAAAATCACTTACAATCCAAAGAACAAATATGACATATTTATAAAAATATGGCAACCATATTTGGATTATATAGGAGCCCAAATTATAAAAAGGTGCTACTATTATAAAAATATAAGTGACATCCCCAAAGAAGTTTTTCTTTTTCAACCAAACTGTAACTAATGGTGTACGGATTTATAATGTGAAGGGGGTGGGGGGGGGCAGTGGAAGGAGCTGTTGTGTTTTGTAAGAAAAAGTTAAACATCTTTAAAATTTTGATATGCATATTTATGGAATAAAAACAAAAATGAAATTTTTTTTTTTAAAAACAGGGAGGGCCTGTACTCACTCAAGTTGAAATGAACGAGACAAACCTATCAAGGCGTATGAAATTCTTTATAGGGTTGACAGGGCCAAATGTTTGGAGAATGTCATGAAAGAGTCTGGGACAGAGGGGATTGTCACAGGTTAGGGAGATGCTTATTAAGACTGTGATGAGGAAAAGGTTCTTCTCTCAAAGGCGAGCTTTTGGAATTCCCAAAAAGCTGTGAGTCTGAATCCTTGAATATTTTCAAAAATATGATAGAGTTCTTCAAAAAATCAAGGAATCTAGGGAAGAGGACAGGAAAGTGACTTTGAAGAAATTTGGATCTCACTGAATGGTGCGGCAGGTTTGAGGAGCCAATGGTGTTCTCATCTTCCGCTCGCTTTTATTTTCACAATTTTAATGATACTGCATGAGAGAAGGCCCTTCCAGTCCATGAAACCCCTGACATCCAATTAACCTACCAACCCCATATGTTTTGAAGGGTGGGAAGAAACCGGGAGCACCCAGAGAACGCCCAAACAAATCATGGGGAGAATGTACCATCTCCTTACAGAGCCAGGTTCAAACACAGGTCAATGGCACAGTAATAGTGTTGTGTTAATTAAACATTTTATCTCTGCACTTTTCCAGTAAGGTGTATAGAATGGTGGGCAGGGCAAAAGATTTGGTTCTACAGAGTAATGGGAATTGATGGGTGGCAACTATTTGGTAAGTGACTCAGAGGGAGATGCACATGGTTGGAGATCGAATCCACTATTGGCAACTTTAAGCGACAGGAGGATCAGGAATGGAGAATCTTTGGGACTTTTAATATATTGAGTTTGGGGGCGGTGGTGGGGGGGGGGGGGGTTGAAGAATGGAAAGGGCAAAACTGTCCAAAAGCACAGAACAGGGAAGTGGCACAGATAAAAGAAAGTTATCTATCATCTCATTAAATGGTGGAGCAGGAATGAGCGTTTGACTGGTCCATTTCTGCTTCTCCTTCTTATATTCTCAAACAAATGGTACAAAGTATTCCGGAAGTTGGCTTAGATTGTAGGGGATGGCAGATGCTGTTCAAAAATTACAACACAATTTTGGGAAGGCATGCTGTCATTTTACCTGTGTTACCAGGTTATACTAATTGAAACTGCTTCAAAAACAACAGAGCAGGAAGATCTCAAGTCTGCACACTCAACTAACCTCGAAAGTTCAGGGAGTCTTGATCCCATATCCAGTATTAGAGATTTATAACTGCCTGCAGGCAGATGTACAATTGTGCACTTCTCTCTGCAAAGCCTAGTGTTCTTCATCACTGGATTGGCATGGGTGACTGACCATTGCCATGTATCCCAATTTGCTTGAAACAAATGTGCTCCTGCTTTCTTGCGAGATTGGTGATGGGAGTCCCCAAACTCTTAGAAATTTTTGTATTCTATTAATGTGCAGAATTTCCAAGTAGGTGCTCCTATCATAATTTTATCTGAGTACAAAGGTCTGGCCTCAGAGGTACGCAAGTGCCAATAGCAAAGTTGTTGAGATATTCTCAAATATCATATGCACACTGGTGGACATTCTACATATTTCCTTGATAATCAAACAAAGCTCTTGGCCACATGGCATCCATTTCTCATGTCTCTGCTCTCACCCCCTCCTCTGCAACTGAGAAACGATAAAAGTTCTGTTAGCCCTCATCTTCTATCTCACCAGCCTTTGCATTCAACAAATCATTTGGAGCATTTTCCAAGACATTCAAAGGAGATCCCACCACCAGAAACATACTACAACTCTCCTCCCCTTTCAACATTTTTATCTAGTCTGTTGCCTTTGCAACTCCCGTATCCACTCTTCCCATGGCTACTAAACATCCCATCTCTTATGCCACATTCCCTTGCAACCACAGGTGATTCAACACTTGCCTTTCTTCTCTTCCCACCATCCTAGAACAGATGATGCAGCGATTCATTCATACATCTCCAATTCAGTTTACTGCATACTGTGTTCACAATGTCATCACTTTTGCAGCAAAGAAATCAAACACAAATTGGGCAACCACTCTGCAGAGCACCTGTGTTCAGTCCACTAGGGCAACACTGATCTTTCTCTTGCTGGACTTAAAAATCGCCACCCTTCTCCCACTCTGACCAGACCAGTCTCCTGCATTGTTACAAGTTTCTATGTGAGCTTCAGAACAGCACCTCATTTTCAGTCCTGGCACATTCTTCTCTGCTTAACATTGAATTCTACAACTTGAGCCAACAATTTCTCAATTGATAATTGTCCATCCGTGGTATTGGCTCAGATTATTTCCCCTTTTTCATCTCTAGGGGTGGAGGAGGCACCCAAGTGACCTGCCCAACACATCCCGCTTTTCACAAAATCTCATCTTGCATTTCACTCTCTAACCAATCCGTCACTCATTAACTAGCCAACCTTTTTCCCCATCCCAGCTCCTTTTGTCTCATTTCAGTTCGGATGGTCTTTGATTGAAGCATTATCTCCACTTCTCTTCCTATAAATGTAGCCTGACCTGCTGAGTACTTCCAGCACTTTGTCAAATTGCAATGTCAGATTTGTTCAATTGAATTATTTAATTATTCTTCTCACAAATTGAATATTTATTATGACCTGAACATTATCACTCACCTTTTGGAACATCTGCATTTCTTCCATGAACAAATAGCTGAAACTGGTAGCTGGTGTACTTTCACATGTCTCAGATATATTCAGTATCTGCTTGGTACCTGGTACTCTATTTTGACACAAGGTCATTGTTACTCCCTCAAGCATTAACAATCTCAATTCAGTATGAGAATTGTGCTTGCAATGCCTTTTATGTTGCAGCTTACATCAAGGTGCAGTTCTGCTACTTGTCATAAGGCAGTTTTACACAACTGCTGGCAGTGTAAAAATGTTCTGTCAGAATTTATTTGATAAATTCCATCCCGTAATTCTTCCACCACAACCCCCACACATTTTTACGGAGCGGCTGCAGTGTAAATAGACCGCATGTACTCCGTAAGAAACTGGTTTAATGAATACGGCGTTCATCTTCCGACAAACTCCACAACACAGGAAGGCAGTGTTAAAGTGCTTAGGAAAAGTGCTGGTGCAAAATTCATAAGACACATCAGAAACAGAACTATTTTAGAACAGTTTGGAGCAGAAAAGGAGGGATGAGTTCATCCACTTTAATAATTATAAAATCTCATGATCATTAAGTATATGTGCAATGAGGAATCTGTTTCAGTTCAAGGTTGATTAATCAGTTCCAATTTAAGGTCTGCATTGTGTGACTTGCATTTCATATTTTTCTATGATATTTGAACATTTGATGTGCTGTAAATGCTCGGCCAAAATATCAGGAATAGAATTAGATGAACAATTTTTGATCTAGCAATGGAGTCCTGTGCAGTATTCTTTAAAAATACAAGAACTGTATTAAAGTAGCAAGGCTTTGTCCATTCATGCAAGAACACATCCATAAAACACTTTTATAGCTATTCCCTGACACATGTCCGAGTTCCATTCTGATCAACTGGTCGTATTCTGAAATGGACACAACTCAGAAGTAGGTTAGCATGGCATGTAGAAGTCATAAATCAAGACATTTAATCTAATTTGTTGGATTTGTTTGCCAGATCTATTAGCAGAGGTTGGGCTTTTCCTCTTGCTCGCCGAGGCAGTGGGAAATGTAGATGGAATCCATGGAGATGGATGTTTACATTATGTTTTGAGCTGCATTCACTACCTTCTACACGTTTAGTTTCTCTCTCTTATTAATTGGTTCACTTAGTTCCACCTTATGTCAACTCCAAGATGCATCAAAAATCCATGTTGTTCTATATTAATATGTAATCATCTATCACAGGGATGGCCAAACCTGCTTAACGTGCGAGCCATGTAGGATAAACTCCAGATGTTTGAGAGCCGCAACAATCACATGATCACAAGCCGTGCCCACTAGAACCACCATTGTGAGCGCCAGCTTGTACGATTCCGGGCTCAGCCAATATATTTCTGCGAGCTGCACGTTGCATGTCAAAGAGCTGCGGTTTGGTCACCCCTGATCTATAATCATCAACCACGTTGGACCAGCTCCATTGAAATGGTTTCAAAACTATTCATGCTACCATGGCGTTACTGCATCATATTTCTTCAATTTCCTTCAGAACTTAATCTGACCTTCTATCTTCAATTTAACCAACCCCTGAAGCCCATCATTCTTGTAATAGCATTTCTCATCAGTCACAATTTCACTTATTTCCAATAATTCCTCCAATTTATTACACAATGTTCATTCCCACATTAAAAAAAAACACTATCAAAGCATAACCTTTTATGTATTAACATCTTTATTACACAAAACAGAACATTTGTGGAGGGAACTTTAACATAAAGGGTTTAAAATCAACCTCATTGCCCTGAAAAGTTTTTATATATAACCAATGTTGTAGTCACTCATTTTCTGCCATCAAATGACTATTGCACCCAAGATTTTAACATTATAACTGTGTACAAGTGTTCATCCCAATGCAGTTCTCAAAAACCAAGGTTGTAAAAGTGCACTTAATCATTTCCTAATCACTAAATTTTGAATGTTTTAAATTTTATACCAGAGCTTTGCGTAACATATGCAAATGATCAACTTTAATACACATTCTCTACTTAAAAGATGTATACACTGATCTCTAGCTCGCGAACCAGAAAAATATCAAGTTTAAAAAAGTGCCTCGGTTCTTTTGTGTTTAAGATAATAATATTAATTCTAGTCATTCGTACCATAATTTAAATACAAACAAACCATTTTGCAGATCCTTAATTTGAAGAACAAATTTCTCAGGAAACTTCAGATTGGAATAAATGATTCACTAAACAAAGAAGATTCTAATATAATGTTTATTTTGATATTTAAATTCTTGAAAACTTAATCACACTAGGTACATTCCCAGTTTCTACCAACAATAAGAATCATCAGGAATATTAACTCTTACTGACTAGAAATGACAACATGGGTTTATAAATATGACTAGAAGTAAAACAGGAAAATCTGTAGACAGCATGGTAGAAGTAAAAACACAATTTCTCCAGCAGGTTAAGCAGTGCCCTTTATAGAGCAAAAATAAAAATACATAACTGACATTAGGGCTTGAGTCCTTTATCAAGGTATGGAAAAAATGTCGCAGGTGTCCGAGCAACAGAGTAAGGAGGGAGGTGTGGTCGCAAAGGCAGGAGCTGATAGGTGGAGAAAGGAGGGAGGGCACAGCAGCAAACAAGGGGAAGAGGGATGGCTGGGTGAATGGAGAGGGAAGGAGAACTGTAAGGGGGAAGGGGAGGTTAGCAGAAACCAGAAAGTCAATGTTAATGCCATCTGGCTGGAGAGTGCCAAGTCGGTAAATCAGATATTGGTGGTCTTGGTGGGATAGAACACAAGGCCATGGATTGACATGTTGCTTGGTTACTGGGAGGTCCCTGTCATTTGTGCAGACGGAGTGAAGGTGCTCAGCGAAGCGATCTCCCAGTCTGCGCTCAGTCTCTCCAATGTAGAAAAAGCCACAAAGGGAACAACAGATGAAGTAAATCAATCCTGTAGATACACAAATTAAATGTTGCTTCACTTGAAAGGCCTGTTTGAGGCCCAAGACTGTGGTGAGAGAAGAGATATGGGCACAAGTGTGGCAACTCCTGCAGCCACAGGGGAAAGTGCCAGGGGTGAGGGATGAGTACACAACGGAGTCACGGAGGGAGCAGTCCCAATTAAAGGTAGAGAGCGAAGGAGAGGGGAAGTTGTCTGGTAGTGACATCTTGTTGTAAGAATCGGAAATTCCAGAGGATAATGTGTTGGATGTGGAGGGGTGGGGGCAGATGTTATTATGGGAGTGTGAGAGAACTGAAACGGTTGGCTACTGGGAAGTCTCTGTCACTAATGTGGACGGAGTGAAGATGCTCAGCAAAGCAATCTCCCAGTCTGCACCCAGACTCTCTGATGTACCAGATGCAGTAACTCAATTCTGTGGATACACAGTGAAGTGTTGTTTCACTTGAAAGGCCTGCTTGGGGCCCTAGCTGTGGTGAGGGAGGGCAGACATGTGAGTATGGGAGTGTGGCACAGAAGTGAAATGGTTGGCTACTCGGAGGACTCTTACAGAGCACAACTCCCTCTAACACTCGTCCCTCCCCACCAATCGTGCACCCCCCCACCACCCCGAACCTTCTCCTGTGGCAGCAGGAGGTGCCACAACGGGGCCTCAAAAAGGCCTTTCAAGTGAAGCAGATACTTGTGTATCTGCAAGAATGATTTACTCCATCTGGTCTTCCCTTTGCGGCCTTCTCTGCATCAGAGAGACTGGAAGATCGCTTCACGGAGCACCTTCGCTCCGTCCGTATCAGTGACAGAGACCTCCCAGTGGCCAACCGTTTCAGCTCTATGTCATGCCCCACACTCACATGTCTGTCCATGGCCTTACGTACTATCCCACCAAGACCAACCTATAAAAATGGAGGCACAACCCCTGATTTTCCATCTGGGCAATCTCCAGCCAGATGGTATTGATGTCAACTTCTCGTTTCTGCTCACCCCCCACCCTCACCCAATTCACCTAGCCATCCCTCCTCCCCTTGCTTGCTGCTGTGCCCTCCCTCCCTTCTCCACCTATTAAATCCTGCCTTTGCAACCACGTCACTCCCCCCCCATCTAATCTTTGATCCCGATGCCTGCCCACATTTTTCCATAAAGGGTTCAAGCCCAAAACGCTGATTATGTATTTTTACCTTTGCTATCCAAAGGACCTGCTGAGTTTCTCCAGCCTTGTGTTCATAACTATGCCTCATTGTGGCAATTCCACTCGAACCAGCAGCATTTTCCACCTGATGGGCAAATTACGCTCTAATTGGAAATACACCCAAGCCCCGAATACAAGATTAGCTGCTCAGAAGTTCTCACGTTGTTAGCAATGGAGGGAACCATACTGTGATATTTATTCAGAATGTACTGGATGCCTTAAAGATCCTCCGTTTAAAAGGACCGCCTTTTACCAAATGGCAAAAGAAACTTAAAAAAAAATCACAGCACGATCTTGGGACAAAAGCTGGAAAATTAACTCTGGGAGTGAATACGGTAGATCGGAAGCGGTTCTGAGAACTGGGTTAAAAATAATAACTCACTGGATCTACCGACCGAGGACTTGGGGTGGTGGCAGCGAGACTGAAAGCCACATCCGAAGCGAGGAAACGGATCAAGCGCCCGATGAAGCGCCATCTCTCCGCCTCGGGGACGAGCGGCACCGTCACCGCTGAGCGACCCGCCGGGTATTGGAGCAAGTGGGCGCCCCCGGCGACTGCGGGGGAGGGGAGAGGAGAGGGGTGGGGGGTCCAGCTTGCTGACCCAGGCTTCGGCCCTGCCGGCCCCAATGGCTTGGCCGTCAGGAGTGGTGGTGGGAGTGGGGGGGGGGGGGGGGGGCAGGCGACAAGATTTGAACTCTTCTAGCGCAGGACCACCGCCTGTAGGCCCGAATCAGCCGGCTGCTTGGATCCAAAGGCAAAAGAAAGGTGGGACCGCCTCGTCCGGTCGCGTCTCCCCCGCCTTCTATCCCATCGCCTCTCCGAGTCGCCGGCTGCTGCAACGCAGACTGGGAAAAAAAAATTTACTAACCTTTTTTTCCAACAATTCCTCCGTGCGACCGCCATGCACCAGGGCAGGAAGCGCTGTGGCGGGAATCGCCGGCCCCGGAACGGGCATCGGACAATGTCACCCGCCTGGCGGCACTCGGTGGCCGCATGCCCCATTCAGAGTCCCGGGCGCTCGATCCCCCGCCCCGCCTCCAAAGCGCCCTCGCACCAACCCCACGCTCGCCAAGTGGGCGGGCATTCAGAGTCCCGGGCCCCGCCGCCGCTGGGTCGCGCCCCGCAGCGGCATTCCGAATACGTCCCACTCTCCGGGGCCGCGGCTCGGCTGAAGCTATCGGGCCCATTCAGGGGACGGGGAAGCGAGTCGGTGGCAAAGCCTGAGAATGGAAGCGGATCGCCTCGGGAACCCCAAACCTCGACAGATTCTGGCAGATGCATGCCCCCCCCCCACCATTCAAATATCCAGCCCCCCCACCATTCAAATATCCAGCCCCCCCACCATTCAAATATCCAGCCCCCCCACCATTCAAATATCCAGCCCCCCCACCATTCAAATATCCAGCCCCCCCACCATTCAAATATCCAGCCCCCCCACCATTCAAATATCCAGCCCCCCCACCATTCAAATATCCAGCCCCCCCACCATTCAAATATCCAGCCCCCCCACCATTCAAATATCCAGCCCCCCCACCATTCAAATATCCAGCCCCCCCACCATTCAAATATCCAGCCCCCCCACCATTCAAATATCCAGCCTCCCCACCATTCAAATATCCAGCCCCCCCACCATTCAAATATCCAGCCCCCCCACCATTCAAATATCCAGCCCCCCCACCATTCAAATATCCAGCCCCCCCACCATTCAAATATCCAGCCCCCCCACCATTCAAATATCCAGCCCCCCCACCATTCAAATATCCAGCCCCCCCACCATTCAAATATCCAGCCCCCCCACCATTCAAATATCCAGCCCCCCCACCATTCAAATATCCAGCCCCCCCACCATTCAAATATCCAGCCCCCCCACCATTCAAATATCCAGCCCCCCCACCATTCAAATATCCAGCCCCCCCACCATTCAAATATCCAGCCTCCCCACCATTCAAATATCCAGCCCTCCCCATTCAAATATCCAGCCCTCCCCATTCAAATATCCAGCCCCCCACCATTCAAATATCCAGCCTCCCCATTCAAATATCCAGCCCCCCCATTCAAATATCCAGCCTCCCACCATTCAAATATCCAGCCCCCCCACATTCAAATATCCAGCCCCACCATTCAAATATCCAGCCCCCCCACATTCAAATATCCAGCCCCACCATTCAAATATCCAGCCGCCCCATTCAAATATTCAGCCCCACCATTCAAATATCCAGCCCTCCCCATTCAAATATCCAGCCCCTCCCCATTCAAATATCCAGCCCGCCACCATTCAAATATCCAGCCTCCCACCATTCAAATATCCAGCCCTCCCCATTCAAATATCCAGCCCCCCATTCAAATATCCAGCCCTCCCCATTCAAATATCCAGCCCTCCCCATTCAAATATCCAGCCCCCCACCATTCAAATATCCAGCCTCCCACCATTCAAATATCCAGCCCCCCCACCATTCAAATATCCAGCCCCCCCCACCATTCAAATATCCAGCCCCCCCACCATTCAAATATCCAGCCCCCCACCATTCAAATATCCAGCCCCCCCACCATTCAAATATCCAGCCTCCCCACCATTCAAATATCCAGCCCCCCCACCATTCAAATATCCAGCCCCCCCACCATTCAAATATCCAGCCCCCCCACCATTCAAATATCCAGCCCCCCCACCATTCAAATATCCAGCCCCCCCACCATTCAAATATCCAGCCCCCCCACCATTCAAATATCCAGCCCCCCCACCATTCAAATATCCAGCCCCCCCACCATTCAAATATCCAGCCCCCCCACCATTCAAATATCCAGCCACCCCACCATTCAAATATCCAGCCCCCCCACCATTCAAATATCCAGCCCTCCCCTTTCAAATATCCAGCCCTCCCCATTCAAATATTCAGCACCTCCCATTCAAATATCCAGCCCTCCCCATTCAAATATCCAGCCCTCCCCATTCAAATATCCAGCCTCCCACCATTCAAATATCCAGCCCTCCCCCCATTCAATATCCAGCCCTCCCCATTCAAATATCCAGCCCCCCACCATTCAAATATCCAGCCTCCCACCATTCAAATATCCAGCCCTCCCCATTCAAATATCCAGCCTCCCACCATTCAATATCCAGCCCTCCCCATTCAAATAACCAGCCCCCCCACCATTCAAATATCCAGCCCCCCCACCATTCAAATATCCAGCCCCCCCACCATTCAAATATCCAGCCCCCCACCATTCAAATATCCAGCCTCCCCATTCAAATATCCAGCCCCCCCATTCAAATATCCAGCCTCCCACCATTCAAATATCCAGCCCCCCCCACCATTCAAATATCCAGCCCCACCATTCAAATATCCAGCCCTCCCCATTCAAATATCCAGCCCTCCCCATTCAAATATCCAGCCCCCCACCATTCAAATATCCAGCCTCCCCATTCAAATATCCAGCCCCCCCATTCAAATATCCAGCCTCCCACCATTCAAATATCCAGCCCCACCATTCAAATATCCAGCCGCCCCATTCAAATATTCAGCCCCACCATTCAAATATCCAGCCCTCCCCATTCAAATATCCAGCCCCTCCCCATTCAAATATCCAGCCCGCCACCATTCAAATATCCAGCCCCCCACCATTCAAATATCCAGCCCTCCCCATTCAAATATCCAGCCCTCCCCATTCAAATATCCAGCCCTCCCCATTCAAATATCCAGCCCCCCACCATTCAAATATCCAGCCCCCCACCATTCAAATATCCAGCCTCCCACCATTCAAATATCCAGCCCTCCCCATTCAAATATCCAGCCCCCCATTCAAATATCCAGCCCTCCCCATTCAAATATCCTGCCTCCCACCATTCAAATATCCAGCCCCCCACCATTCAAATATCCAGCCCCCCACCATTCAAATATCCAGCCTCCCACCATTCAAATTTCCAGCCCTCCCACCATTCAAATATCCAGCCCTCCCCATTCAAATATCCAGCCCTCCCCATTCAAATATCCAGCCCCCCCATTCAAATATCCAGCCCTTCCCATTCAAATATCCAGCCCTCCCCATTCAAATATCCAGCCCCCCACCATTCAAATATCCAGCCCCCCCCCACCATTCAAATATCCAGCCCCACCATTCAAATATCCAGCCCCACCATTCAAATATCCAGCCCCACCATTCAAATATCCAGCCGCCCCATTCAAATATCCAGCCCCACCATTCAAATATTCAGCCCCCCATTTAAATATCCAGCCCCCCCCACCATTCAAGTATCCAGCCCCACCATTCAAGTATCCAGCCCCACCATTCAAATATCCAGCCCTCCCACCATTCAAATATCCAGCCCTCCCCATTCAAATATCCAGCCCTCCCCATTCAAATATCCAGCCCTCCCACCATTCAAATATCCAGCCCCCTCCCCATTCAAATATCCAGTGTGGATGGTAATTTTCTTTTGAATACTTGTATTTCTATAATACGCCTCACTTCCTTGGCCCCTCTGAGGTCCAGTGATTGCCTTTCAAAAGGTCATTAATCACTGTGGTAAAAAATGGAATATAAAAACAACACACAGAAATGCTGGAGGGGCTTAGGAGGTAAAGATACTTTGCTCCTAAGCACTTCTTCAAGGGATAAGGGAAGAACAGGAAGGTGTAAGAATAAAGACTGAAGTCTGGTGTTCAGACCAACCAAAGGTGTTAATTGGATATGATAAGGAGAAGAGGTGAGAATTGATTGTGGCTCTTTGAAAGGAGACAGAGGGAAGACACTGAGCTGGGTGAAAGGCAACGGGGCGGGGGGGTGCGGATGGGGGTTTAGCGGAAGCTGGAGAAGTCGATGTTCATGCCCTCAGATTGGAGGGTGCCCAGACGGAAGATGAGGTGTTGTTCCCCCCATCTTGTGGATGGTCTCAGTCTGGCAGTGAGTGCCTGGACTGTGGTCAGACGTGTCAGCAAGGGAATGGGTGGCCGATGGGACATCCACGCTATTGTGGCGAATAGAGCCGTGGTGCTCATTCCAATTAGCACCTTTTGTTAGTCTGGATTCCTCCACCAGCCAGTCTTTAGTTTTTATTCTTACGCCTTTCTGTTCTTATTCGTTGAAGAAGGGCTCAGACCTGAAACAGTGGTAATATGTCTTTACCTCCTCTGGACATCAAGAATCCAGCTGAGTTCCTCTAGCATTTCTGTCTGTTTTTACAGTGTCTGCAGATTTTGGCGTTTCACGCAGGAAATTTAATTGCAAGGTTACTGTTAGGACAGATCTCTAGGCAATTGAATTGGATGCTGCGATTACATTTTATCAATGGTAAATATTGATCTTGGCATCCTACAGAAGTAATCAGTTTGATTACAATTTTTAACTTACCCAAGGAGCATGTATTCTTTTGCACTTACCTTCACTGAAATCCAACTGTCAATTGCATCCCCCTTTCACAACATTATTGTCTGTAGTTCCTGTCAAGACAGCACAGTGCCAGTGATCGGGACCGTGGTTTGAATCCCACGCAGTCATTAAGGAGTTTGTGCGTTTTTCCCATGTCTACATGGGTTTTCCTCGGGGGGCTCCGGTTTCCTCCCACTGTTTGAAACGTACCAGTGGTGTAGATTAATTGGGTACAATTGAGCAGCACGGACGTGGACTGAAAATGCCTATTGCCATGCTGTATATCTAAATTTAAATATTTATGAATGATCCTTAACTCAGATTATCATTGTGACAGATGATAATCGAGGTGGTTTGGGAAGAATTGTGAGAGCAGCTTGCACACACACATTTTAAAACAGAATATTTGCATGACTTTTGCAGAAATCTTTTTGCAGGAGGCAACAAAGTATCGACAGCAGCTTGCCTGGGAGAGTATGTGATCTTTGCAGGCAGAGGAGAAGAGTTTTGCTCTGAGAGAGGGAGGGTGTGAAACAGAGAGAGAGGAGACATAAATCAGTTCCAGAAGGACAAGCTGGCAAACTTTGGAAGGCTGCCTTGTCAAAGGAGGAGATTGGCAGTCTGAAAGGTGACCTGAAAGAAAGAGGATCATCTGGAGAACCTGAAGGGGGCAAGTTTCATTAGCAAGACTGATTGAGAAGGAATCGGTTGTGGATGTCCTGGAAAAGGAATCTCTCTCTGAAAATCAGCAAGAACCCTCCTGAGTGGTACCCATTTGCCTGTTAAGCACCAAAGACTGGTGAATTTTGTTAATGCTAACTTCTGTGCACAGTACAAGAATTGCCTGCAACCAGTGAGATTGGACTGTGATCCAAAGAACTTTTCTAATTTTAAATTTACATTGCACACACTTGCGCTTAGTATTTGAAGGGGGATTAAGTAGTTAGATAGGTTAAATAATAAGTTAAAGTTTAATTCTGTTTTCTTGTTCAAATATAATTAAAAACAACTTTTGTTGAAGTAACCCTGTGTTGTGGTGCATATCTATTGTTGCTACTTTTTGGGGTCCTCTGGTCTCTGTAACATCATCTCAAAATAATATTGTGGAATTTATGCTATTTGAATAAATATAGGCCATAAATGTCATACCCACACTCCGAATCATGGGTCCTCTACTGGCATCACCTACGACTCCTAGAACGCTTCCACCAGCGTTGGCTCCGCTCCATCCTCAAAATTCATTGGAGCGACTTCATCCCTAACATCGAAGTACTCGAGATGGCAGAGGCCGACAGCATCGAGTCCACGCTGCTGAAGATCCAGCTGCGCTGGGTGGGTCACGTCTCCAGAATGGAGGACCATCGCCTTCCCAAGATCGTGTTATATGGCGAGCTTTCCACTGGCCACCGTGACAGAGGTGCACCAAAGAAGAGGTACAAGGACTGCCTAAAGAAATCTCTTGGTGCCTGCCACATTGACCACCGCCAGTGGGCTGATATCGCCTCAAACCGTGCATCTTGGCGCCTCACAGTTCGGCAGGCAGCAACCTCCTTTGAAGAAGACCGCAGAGCCCACCTCACTGACAAAAGACAAAGGAGGAAAAACCCAACACCCAACCCCAACCAACCAATTTTCCCCTGCAACCGCTGCAACCGTGTCTGCCTGTCCCGCATCGGACTTGTCAGCCACAATCGAGCCTGCAGCTGACGTGGACTTTTACCCCCTCCATAAATCTTCGTCCGCAAAGTCAAGCCAAAGAGGCCATAAATGAAACAATTTTAAGATTTGGACTCTCTTGATCTCATTAATATTATTTTCATTACAGAAAATATGTTTTCAAACATTAGTTGCAATGGTATAAAATTGGGAATGTATCTCAGATTTTAAGATAATTTTAAAAAAAATTAAATTTGAGAATTTTTAAGATTACTCTCTTTGTTATTAGAATTTGGAGGGAGTTGCTGACGTAGTCAGTATGAGCTAGAGTAATCCGGAGAATAGTGCGAGTGAAGTGTCTTAAAGCATTCATTTTTGTTGCACAGTCCTCTATCCATTCTGCAGCATGTCCTGACCCCCTGATTTAAGCACAGTTAGGAAATCTTTTGAAACTCCCTTTGTTGAGAATTTCTTTAAAGAATTCAGCCAGACCATTTAAGCATGATATCTTTTATTGAAATCTCTGCTTTCAACTCTTGATTACATGTTCACCTTATGGATGATTAACTTTTGCATCTTTGAATAAAAATCACGTTATCTTACCTACGTGTTCCGTTGAACAGGCTGTTGTTTCCCGGACTTTTCAGTCTCCCTTTTTAAACAAAGCCATCGTGCCAGGTAGGTTCTGTTCTTCTAACACTTTCCTTTTCTAAATGTTATCTTTTCCCTGACTTTTAAAACATGTTCAGACCAAGGTTTAGTATACTTTCTATCAAGTGGTTTGATTGAAAATTTTAGGAGATATTAAGGGTAAAATAATCAACAGGAGTCATTTTTGAAAATAAAAGGTTGTGGTCTTGCTGTTTTTATGGATTGAAATTTTCTTTAATAATCTTCCAATCATATTTGGCCTTGATTAATTCGAAATAGGGAAAGGGGTAAGGATCAGTTAAATGTGATGCTAGATCACATGCTGTTTGTTGAAAGCCATTGACTAGATCTATGTGAGCAGTGGGGCCTTGAAAGGAAGGAGACAGAGTACCGCACACATTCGACTAACCCCTGTGCTGCAAGCAACTCCAAACCACAAAGTTGTGGATTGGTTGAGGAACCTCTAATCACAGCATGCAGCTTGGAACTATTGAACATAAAGGCTGTGAATGATTAAATCCTCACAGGCTTTGACAGGATTAATGATTGTGGTGGCAGGGCAGTCCAGAAAACACTTAAAAGGAGGGGTTGGCTATTGTGAACTGAGATGAGAAAACGTTTCTTCACCCAAAGGATAGTAAGTCTTTGGAATATTCCATCTAAGAGGGTTGTGGAGGTGTATTAATGAGTATAATATGGCCTTGTTATTTGTGAGGAATAGAGGCATGGACTTACCATGACCCCACTCCACTTCACATCAATAACTCAGTAGTGGAGAGAGTAGTGAGCCCCAAGTTCCTTGGAGTCCACTTAAGTCATGACCTATCCTGGACACACCACATCTCACTTATTAGGAAGGCTCAAAAGTGACTGCACTTCCTGAGAAGACTGAGGCAGGCAAGGCTACCGGCCACCATCCTGTCATGGTATGGGTGATGTAGATCATTAGATTGGAGGTCACTTGATGAGCAGCAGAGAGCATCAGTAGGGTCTCCCTTCCCCCATCAACGTGATCCACCGGGGCCGTTATCTTAAGAGGGCTCACAAAAATCATCGATCCCATCCACCCCGCACACAGCATCTTCCAGCTACTCCCATCAGGAAAAAGATACAGGAGTATCAGAGCCAGCACCTCCAGGCTGAGAAACAGCTTATTCCCATGGGCAGTGAGAATGCTGAACGAATGATGAACTGCTCATACAATCCCTCCGAGTCTCTATTTTAGTTAATAATATTTATTTATTTATTTGTTCTGCAAATAAATCACTTGTAAATATGTATTTTCATGTTTTTACACCAAGGACCAAAGAACATTGTTTCATCCAGTTGTACTTGTATAATTGTATCATAATAAACTTTGATGATACAAAAATACATGGATGCCACTAAGGCTGCTGGATAAGTCTGTCTGTAAATTTCAGCTTGTTAAAACAAGATAAAATGCACAAAAATTAGCTCCAGCTGGCATCTGGCTCACCATAGAAACTCAGGATCTGGCTGTGGACCCCAGCTGCAGAGCCGGCTCGCACTCTGAGCTGATCTCATGAGTATGGATGTAGCTCCTGTTCTTATTGGTGCCTCTGGAGAGAAAATAAATTGATACCTTAGGCAAACCTTGCGAGTATGCAAATCTAAGGATAGTAAGTCAGCTTATATTGAGGATGTTAGCTTTTTTGCTCTTAAGGGAATCCAGGGTCATGGTTAGTTCAGAAAGAGCTGATTTGTCAACCATGATGATCGAACAAATGCAGAAGATTGAAAATCCCACTCCTGTAACTTTTTTGTGTGGAGGAAACACCATTGATGCAGTTTCCATCATCCTGACTGTAGAAAACAGGCTCAAAAAAACAGGTTCAGACACTGCAGGACCTGTTGAGTTTCTCCAGACATTTTGTGTATTTATTGAAACAGGCAATGTGTGCAAGACAACATTGTAATGGTGCAGATATTTTCCTTGAGATTTCATTGCTGATACCAATAAAATTTACTAATCTTTTCTTCATGAACAATCAGAAAGATCTGAGATTGTACACAAACTTTCCAATCACTGCTGGAATGCATGAATTGTGATGTCACTGTGTGTCCAACTGATGCTGGAGGAAGAAAAAAAACAGTTGCACTGAGATGAACTGCATGGCCTCGGTTTTATGCAGAAAAGATCGCGAACATGATCTAACTAGGGTACCATCACCTGCAGTTGAGAAACAATTGCTGATGGATTGAATTTCTTGGCTTAGGAGAATTTAGACTCCGTTATGAACGTAACCAAGTATATTTAAAAAAAAAGGTAGGCTGCATCAAATATCTCGCAAAATTTACATGAATTTTCCCTCTGAGCTCTGCTGACTGCCATTACTTATGTGGCAATGTTCACAAAATGAAAGGGATTTTGTTAAAATTCCTGTTAAACTACTTGTTAAAGCTGGATGGATTGATTTCTATGTAACCTGAATTGACTAGTTTTGAGGTCACCTTGTCTTATACAGATTTATTTACCCTTTTTTTGTATTTTCCTTTCCTGCTTGAGGTTCTTTCCACTGCTATAAACTCTATAGCTGTTTCTAGTACATCATTGTTTAACTGGATAAACATTTGTTGGAAGTATAAATCCAGCATCAATGAAGTACTATGGACCATCAAACGCAGCCTATCTGTAACTTGATGTCCCTCTCTTTACCATTACTATCAAGACATCCACCTGGTTGAATTAGGTGCTTAATTCTGGAGATGGTAAGTTTGTTGCGCAAGGAGAGACTAAGCCCACTCCCCTGACCTCAGAATTATCAGAAACCATGCTGGAATAAATAAATCTTCCAGGTTGGCAAGTTATTTCCAATTTCTCTTGTCTGGGGTGTCCAGGGCCAGGGCTTACAATCTCAAAATAAGGGCTCATCCATACATTTATGAGGTAGAAAGAAAATTATGCACCTAGTAAGTTTTTGAATTTTTCACCTAAGAATACAAGTGGGTCAGTGTTTAGTTCTATTTAGAATAGAAATCAATAGAATTTTGGTTATTAAGGGAATAGTGCAGGAAAATGAAGCTGAAGTCTATCCAGAATGACATCGAAGAATGAGACGCCACTTCGAAGTTGCAGTATGCAAATTCACACGTTTGAAACAGCAAGAACAGAATGCAATAGATATTGTCAAACAATTGCACAATGCATGAAGCTTTGCCATATTTTAATCATAAATGGTGGTGGGCAATCAAATATCTAATAGGAGAGAAAAGCTTGAACAACACACAGTGAGCGCTAATGAGATGGATGAATCGATCATAATCTGATCAGTCAGAAGTACCAAGTGGAAAATCCAACCCTGAGCACGCCAGCAACACAGAGGCTAGTCTTGGCAATTTGCTTCATGTTGCATCGAATCAAGAAACATTTGCGAGCATTGGATGCAGCAATGGGTGTGAGACAAGGCAAAATGCTCATTGAAATTCTGAAGTCCTATGTTCCAGACCAGCAAGGACTGAAGAACTGAATTCTTGAGGTAAAATGTGTCTGAATCTCCTTGCCATCAATGTGCATCAAGAAACCTTGGTTAAAAATAATCAGTGGGCTGTAAGAGGGAAATACTCCATTGGCTGGAGTCATGTCTTGCACAAACAAGAGATGTCCTTTAGAAATTCCTGCAGTGATGCCCTAGGGTTGGGAAATTTGAGGTCTAACAACCATAAATATCTGTGAATGCAAATTTTGAAGTAGTAGCTAAAAAAATATTGTAGAAAACATTCCATGGTATGTTTTGATAATTCAGCAAAATTGAAGAACAACAACTCCTAATTTGGGCAAGGAGCACGACCCTGATTAACGAATCCCAAGAGAATTCTAAGAAATATGTACTTATATGGAAGAGTCTGTTTGAATGCTGTAGAAACATAGGGATCTGAAGGTATAAAAGATATGATTTGTTAACCATGAGAGAGTCTCTCTTGAGGTAAGGCTATCTGCTCATGCCACTGCTTCTTGTTGTAAAGGAGGTCTCACACTTTGAGAAGTGATTAAAAGTCTGTTTGTTCCGCTGTATTCATGTTTGTTTTCAAACAACCAAACTCTTATCCACCTGGGTGAGAATTTTAACTCCAACAATTGGAGTGTATTCCCTTTCATACTATTTACCACATTGGTCAATATTTCTGGCTGTTCCTTCAATCATCCCTTCCCCAGGACATCATTACAGGAGTTCCCCTGGGCCCACTGTGTAAAATATGATTGCATCCATTGGATTATTTTTCCCATAATGGCCATCGATTTCCATTTTATTCTACTAGCTCTCAAATAGTCGTGTTTAATTCAACTTCAGCATGTCTAGTGCAGAAATAGGCCATCAAGCCAGGTTGACCACGAAGCAGTAAGCTCATTTCATTCTTATCACATTCCCAAGAGTAATTTGTTCCTCTTTAATAATGGAATAATCTTAATTCCTGAATATTTTAATGAAGTTGATTAGGAAGGTAGTTTATTCAGCTGAAGGAATTTAGTAGACTCCAAAGTTTTCCTTTAAGAAACCTCAATGAAACCACAATCTAAATATTCTTTTCATATCTTGAAAACAAAGAATTAATTACTTTGAACTATGTAAGCAGCCTTTCCAATATCACGGGTTTTCCCCACTCCCAAAGATCCCAACAAAGGGTATCGCATTTCATTTTTTTTGTATCTGCAGTATTTCGCAAAATGCCTTTACAGCCCAATGAAAATGCAATAGCTTCTCAATGAACATCACAAACATTTAATTTTTCAGCCAAAAGATAGTATTTTATTTGCACTACATTTATATATTGGCTGATATTATTTAATGGGTGCATTTGAATTCATGTCTCTCAGATATAGAAGTACTAATTTTGAAGACAAACTGACAATTCTGTTTTCATTTATACTTTGTTCTCTAATCCTGTCATTTCCTTCAAAGCTTTAATTTCAGAGGCTGTTTCCTGCAGGTGCATTACAAAGAAAATTGTGTTTCTTTTCAATGCTAGCTCATAACAAAGGAGGAAAAACCCAACACCCAACCCCAACCAACCAATTTTCCCCTGCAACCGCTGCAACCGTGTCTGCCTGTCCCACATCGGACTTGTCAGCCACAAACGAGCCTGCAGCTGACGTGGACTTTTTACCCCCTCCATAAATCTTCGTCCGCGAAGCCAAGCCAAAGAAGAAAGAAAAGAAGATCATAACCATCGTAACTTGATTAGGAAGTTGAAACTATTGGGTCTAAACACCTCCCTCTGCAATTGGATTCTTAACTTCCTGACAGGAAAACCTCAGGCAGTCTGTATCGGAAACAGCACCTCCGAGACCATCACACTGAGCACGGGGCCCCCCAGGGCTGTGGGCTTAGTCCACTGTTGTTCACTCTGCTGACCCATGATTGTGCAGCCAAACACAGCTCCAACAACATCATCAAGTTTTCTGATGACGCAACCATGCCTGATTAGTAAGAATGACGAGTCAGCGTACAGAGATGAGGTGCACTCACTAATGGACTGGTGCACAGCTAACAACCTGTATCAGAATGTTAAAAAGACAAAAGAGATGGTTTTCAATTTCAGGAGGTCCCAGGGAGACCTCGCTTCGCTGACTAATGACAGCTCTACCGTTGAGGTTGACAAGAGCATCAAGTTCCTTGGAATGCACTTGGAGGAGAATCTCACTTGGTCCCTTAACACCAGCTCCATACCCAAGAAAGCCCAGCTGCACCTCTACTTCGTGCAAAGGCTGAGGAAAGTTCAGCTACCACCCCCATCCTCACTACATTCTACAGAGGATGTATCGAGAGCATCCTGTGCAACTGCATCACCACTTGGTTTGGAAGCTGCACCTCCTTGGACCACAAGACCCCGCAGAGGATAGTGAAGTCAGTGGAAAAGATCATTGGGGGCTTTCTTCCTACCAGGAAGGACATCTACAACACTCGACGATGGTGAAAGGCAATAGACATTGTGAAGGACTCCACACATATCTCCAGTAAACTGTTCACCCTTCTGCCACCTGGTAGGGGGCACTGCAGCACTAGGGCCCATAAGTCCAGATTGGGCAACAGTTTTTTTTTCCCCCCCAGGCCATCAGACTCCTGAATTCTCAGAACATATGTGCATAGAGTACTTTGGTACCGGGCACACTTACAGTTAACATCTTAATATTTAATGTTTTTAACTAATGTAAATATGCTCTGTGGTCCTCGAGAAAAACTCTCATCTGTACCATGCGAGCGTGGTATGAACGATAAATAAAGGTGACTTGACTAATCATGAATAATCACTGAAATACAAAAAAAACTGCAGATGCTAGAATCTTGGGAGAACAAAGAAAAACTGGAGAGACTCAGCAGGAGTCCTCTTGTTCACTTATGAATAACTGTGATTCATTCTTGAGTCATTGGCATTCAATGCATTTATTGTAGTTATTGGTGATGAATTTTTGTTTTAATGTAGTTGAAGGAAAGAATGTAAATATACTACTGCACAATAATGGCAGAAATAAGCATAATTTGCCATGTAACCTCTCGATTTGAATCCTCAAGCAATTGCACTGACCACAGAATATTCATAAATACTGAATATATCCCCTTTATGTCATTATCATGGAGAACTGACAAATTATAAGTCAATGCAGTGACTAGCAACGCTAACACAAACTAAAATAAGAATGGATCCAAACAAGTACATTGCTTGGTTTCATGTTTCAGTACGTCAGCAAAACCTTCTCTCACAGTCGTCATTTATGCATTAATTGGAGTCACGGGTTTTTTGGGGGCCAAGGTGAAGTGGATACAAAATCTTTTATAATGTTAATACTTTTCAGGGGGAAAAGAGTATATTTAAACAAATTTACTTGACGTCCTGCTTTGCGGAAACTGCCAAAATGTTTGGCCTGGAAGTCAGCCTGAAGAAAACTGAGGTCCTCCATCAGCCAGCTCCCCACCATGACTACCAGCCCCCCCACATCTCCATCGGGCACACAAAACTCAAAACGGTCAACCAGTTTACCTATCTCGGCTGCACCATTTCATCAGATGCAAGGATCGACAATGAGATAGACAACAGACTCGCCAAGGCAAATAGCGCCTTTGGAAGACTACACAAAAGAGTCTGGAAAAATAACCAACTGAAAAACCTCACAAAGATAAGCGTATACAGAGCCGTTGTCATACCCACACTCCTGTTCGGCTCCGAATCATGGGTCCTCTACCGGCATCACCTACGGCTCCTAGAACGCTTCCACCAGCGTTGTCTCCGCTCCATCCTCAACATCCATTGGAGCGCTTTCATCCCTAACGTCGAAGTACTCGAGATGGCAGAGGTCGACAGCATAGAGTCCACGCTGCTGAAGATCCAGCTGCGCTGGGTGGGTCACGTCTCCAGAATGGAGGACCATCGCCTTCCCAAAGATCGTGTTATATGGCGAGCTCTCCACTGGCCACCGTGACAGAGGTGCACCAAAGAAAAGGTACAAGGACAGCCTAAAGAAATCTCTTGGTGCCTGCCACATTGACCACCGCCAGTGGGCTGATATCGCCTCAAACCGTGCATCTTGGCGCCTCACAGTTTGGCGGGCAGCAACCTCCTTTGAAGAAGACCGCAGAGCCCACCTCACTGACAAAAGGCAAAGGAGGAAAAACCCAACACCCAACCCCAACCAACCAATTTTCCCCTGCAGCCGCTGCAACCGTGTCTGCCTGTCCCGCATCGGACTTGTCAGCCACAAACGAGCCTGCAGCTGACGTGGACTTTTACCCCCTCCATAAATCTTCGTCCGCGAAGCCAAGCCAAAGAAAGAACTTTAATTCAAAGCATACAAAATGCCATATTGAATCTCAGGGAAAAGTTGCTTTCCAAACAGAGTAAATGCCAAAGGCTGGAAAGTATCACTTTTCTAATTTGACAAGATTTATGTCAACCAATCATATTTTATCTTTGCCTATTTCAGAGTTTAGTTAGATGTCATTTGAGCAAAATAAGCTAAATTATATTGCACTCGACTAATATGCAAAATTTATAGGTATTGGGATTGCTAAAGTGTTTCGGTTCATATAAATTCCAAATTTGTTTGCATCTGGATAGACATATTGGGCCCTATTGTGATAAATTGAGGAATTTAGAAACATACTCATATTTTCATGACTTTCAATCCTGACACCATCTTATTGAAAGAGGTAAGTCCCATACTGAAGAACTGTACACATTTTCTGCAAATGCCCTGTTTTAAAGTGGATATAAATTAAGTCCAGGGAGCTAGTTGCAGAAAAAAAACCAAAATTCTGATTTTAGTGCTTTTATTGCAAATTAAAAAGATATATTTTGCTCTTTAAAACCCATTCATATTTCTTGTTCCTTTGAATATAATTTTATGGAACCAATATAAATAGCATCCACAATTCTAAAACGTGCTGTGGCCTTTATACAATAATGAATTATACGAATCAAAGATCACTTTCATATTTAAAAATCAAATTCACGGGACAAATTTGTAATTTTCCATGAAATTTGAGTAATTTAAGCCTTTTTTTTTTACATTTGACACATACTATTGAATAATGCAGGATCTCTGTGTGTAAATTTACTCCAGCAAAATGAGGACACGTTGAGCATAATTTTGGATGTAATCTCTTGATCTCACCTTTCTGAAATCAAGAATTGCCCTGGCAACATAATATTCATGAATACAGAACAAGTCATTTATTTGTTGCCATATCATGAAGGTCAGATGAATTATGAATCAATGCAATGAACTGCAGTGGTAATACAAAAAATGTGGGGGGGGGGGGGGGCTTGAGTAGACTGCTCAATTCTAGTTTCATTAAATCAGAAAATATTTTCTCAAAATCATCATTTGGTAAGTAATTTTGAGTAATGGACTTTTTATTGTACCAGCGTGAGCCAGAAACAAAACCTTTTATAATGTTAAATTTTTAAACAAATTGTACACTTATAAAGCTACTTTTACTTAAAGTATTTACAAAAATGTATCTTTTGATCTCATGGAGAAGTAGCACTCCACACCAAGTAAATGGCAATGGCTCTTACTTATCCACCAATATATTTTCCATGATCAGATCCTGTTAAGTACAGCTTATATTTATCCAGTGTGCCAAGAATATATTTTTTAAAAACTTGCCCTCTATTGGGGTATATTTCCAGTTCTTCAGGAAAAACGTCTGACGTGTCTAGGCAACAAGTGCACAGTGCATTTTGGGTGTCATAGCATTACAGCTTAACCATGTCGACTCAACATTTATGATTTGATACACATCAGTACTAATCTGCTTAAATTGTACATCTAGATAGAAGATAAATTCAAAAGTTTCTAGACAAATTAATCTGTACCACCATGTATATATAATTCACCAGGCCTCCTTGAGCTGATGGTGTAAAAAGGAGCACTTAGTAATGCAGTAAAAGGAATGTTGGCCTTGATATAGTCATTTATAGATATGCAAGTCTTACCATTTACCCTGTGTGAATAATACTATAATACATATCACATTGGAAGTACTGATTACGATGAGAAATAGCCAATTACTGCTCACGGTATTTGGCTCTGACTCAAGGCAATTGAGTTCCGTCACACATAGTAACATTTGCATTTCTGTTTCTCACTGATCATTATTAATCTAAAACAAAGAGTATTTAAAATTTCCCCAAGTGCCTTTAAATTAAAAACTTTTTAAAACAAGTTTCCTTTATACTTCATCCAAAATAAGATGAAATATGGTTTACAGATGAGAAAGCAGAATTCAAGCAGAAATGTTCTTTAATCATTGCCTTTCTGTAAAGTCCAAAGCAAGCAGCATAGGGATTAGTGGGGCATGTAGGAGGAAGAGGGGAGAATAAGGAGCATGGGTTCAGCTGAAGACTTAAAAGTTTTTGTGTTGGTTGCTGAACACATTCATAATGTGGAGATTGACAAAGAAGGTTGAACAGGTTGTGGAGGTTTCAATGAGAAGCCATCCAACGCAAGACCTAGAAGACTTCTGGGTCTGAATAGCATAAATGACTTCTGACGTTGCCTCAGAATGACAAGGTGCCTATTTAAGAATGAGATGAGGAAGAATTTCTTCTTTTAAAGGTGTTTATGGAATTCCTTGCTCTAGCTGAAAAAGGGTACATGTTTATTTATTGAGGGAATCAAGAGTTATGGGGATATGACAGGAAAGTAGATAAGGTAGTTGAATCAGCCATGATTTCACTGAATGGTGAAGCAGGATTATGGGGCAAAATGGGTTACTCCTGTACCTAATGGTGATCTTAAAACAAATATTGCCACGATGTACAATGTACTGGGAAAATCCCTCCATTTTATACATTGTACTTAATCTGTATGATTTATATTCAAACACTTCTAAAACTGCACAGATTGAGCTAAATTTGGTAATCAGTTCAGCAAATGTCAGGGTCTACAGGGCATAGAAGCTGCTGCGTTCTTGGATAAATGCCCACAGCAGTATTACCCACTGTTTCTCTGCTTCTGTTGATCCCTTTTTCAAGCTCACAAACGAGAAGTCTAAGAACAAAGGCGAAATGCTGCCATCAAACCTGCCTGGTGTGTTTGTCATACTGATTTAAAACTTGCAGCTAAAGAGCTGAGTCGCAAGATCGATTTATATTTAAAAAAAAACTCCCGCAGGCAAAGTTAATTCTAGATTCAAAACAAGGGCTGAATTCACAACTTTGTACATTGAACATGATATTTGCGCATTCTGAAGTAACAATTACATAAAAAAATAACTTCACAAACAGATACTATCTTTATAAAACATTGATTTATGGTGGTACTGTATATTAGCATTATTCATATCCTTGAGCAAACAGAAAGCAGAAAGAGGATGTAAAACATAAATGTAATCCCCATAACAAAATGAAGTATTTAACACAATGGTCAGTGGGCTCAGTACATTGAGACACACTCTTTACCATCAAGCATCTGTGATTCCAGACCAGTCAAAATAATTGTTTTCCATTTGCGCTGCCAATGGGTGTTTCTATGGTGATCTCAATTCAGCTTCCACTGTGCATGAAGTTGTTCTAGAATTACAAATAGCTGTTTATAAAGAATCTGGTACAGTTTGGAACTTTAGTCCTGTAATCGAAGAGGAATGTAGAATACATGGGAGATTGTGCAGATGTACAGAATTAACAACTTAAATAGCGGAAAGAACTTGCTACGAAGACACCACACATTCATATGATTATATTACAAGACTATAACATTATTTTAATGTACAAAGAAAGGAAAGTTGAAAAATGTTTAATCACTAGTTAATTATACTGGAGCTTTAGATTTTATGATTGAAAATTTGTTTAAAGGATAATAATATTACTATGGATATTTTGGATTTTTTTGTCAGTTTAATATATAACTATGTTTAACAAATTAAGAATTGGCTTAAGCTTGATTGGTTGAGATTTTTGTTAAATTAACAAATCTAAATATCTTATCTAATTTAATTCCTCTCGGTTAGAGATGTAGTAAAACTTCCACTATCCAGCACCTATGGGGATTGGTAGATGCCAAAATAAGGGAATTTGCCGCTTGCTTGAGTTTGCATGTTGTGTGATTGGCAAACTAACCTCCGGGGGTGCCAATTTTAAACTTGCGTATTCTTGACCTATTTGTTTTTCACAATCTTTTTTGCCTGTTCCTTGAGGTTGCTGTATTTCCAAAATGTTCATTTACTAAATCCAAAATCTTGACTCAGGTTAAAAAATAAGTTGATGAACTGAAAAATCCAATCTGGCAACAACTTGGGAAAAAAGCCCCTCATGGAATCAGAAACAAATGAATCCAATTCTTTTTCTTCAAAAAGGAAGAAATAATTATGATCAGTGAGTTGGGTCCTGGCTTCCACTTCTGTGAATGCTGTAAACAAGGCTGCTTGCCAGCTTCCAAAAGCACAAGTGCTTTTTATCAATTGTCCAGATTAAATGACAAGAAACAGACACCTTTGTGCCACTTCGGTGGATAAATATGCTCGACACCTACTCCCTTTTTCCAACATTTTGAATTTTGGCCCACTGAATCATATTGATATAGTATATCAAGCCATTGTAAACCCACATAGCTAATGTTTACATCATTGGAATTAGATGACCTTGCATTTTTGTTCCAATTGAAATATGTGTGTTTTCCTGTGATTCCCTCCATAATTTGCCCTTTGGCTGGATTGAAGACTGCATTTTGATTGTTTGCCAAAAAAATTCAAGTTGTTATTTTTAAATGAGGAAGAAGCAAAGTTCTTAAAAGTACAACTCGATCTCTTCAAATGTTTTCCCACCTCCTCACCATAATTTAGGGAACTCCTATTATGCATTTTAAGTATTCTGTGCCCAGGCTGCTCTTCCCTCACCATCTTCTCTTGAAGGCCCTGACTTTTTAATGAACAGCGCCAGCTAAAGTTCTAATATTCTAAAGACCTCTCTCTAGTGCTGCTTCCTATTAGAGCCTCCATTGATTGATTAATTTAATTTGTGGCTTTCTGTTTGACACATTAAATGCACATTTTCAATAATTAAACATTTACACATTTACTGAGGATGCATTATATGCAATATTTTTAATGCATAATATGTTTTATTTCAGGATCTTGAAATTGTACTGTAGATTCTCCAATACCTTGATGTACCTCAATATAGATAGAGAGGTAAACTAATAAACTGTCTGGAAACATGAAATATATTTCATATATTGTAAAAGTATAAAAATTGCACTCACTAATAATATAATTAATACATCATCAATTGATCCATGTTAGGGCCAAAAGAGCTAGTGTTTGCATTATCCGAACTATACTTGAAATTATTAGAAAATTTTAAGTCCCTAGTTGTATGATATAAGGTTGAGCGTCATGAAAAATTGGGACAAACTAGCATTTTTTTAAAAAAAGGAAAAAAAAACACAAACTCTGAAAATTTCACTTCAATTAAGACAATGAAAATACAAAAACCAAACTTTTGTACAAGATCAAATATAATTCTCAAGTGCAAATAAATTCCAAAATCATTAATGCGCAACATTGCAATCCTGCCACTTTTCAGAATGATGTGATTTGTGGGTGGTGGTGTTATACTGCGGTGGAGACGAGAAAGGCTTCCTTGCAGATATAAATATTGCCGTTTTTCTGTAGAAAAGACTTCCATTCAAACATCCAACAGGATAAAAGAAGTCATTGCACTCTCTTTTCTTATACAGGGGGAAAAAAAATACACCCAATGCAGATAGAAAGTCCTAGTGCATAAAGTATGCTTGCATATGGAGCAGGTTTTGGATGTGCTCCCAGCTGTCACATATACCAGCGTACACATAAATATAAGGAATGAACAGTCTTCGTTATGATGGACTGAGAGCTATAAATAATGTACAGTGAAGTATGAACTGGGATCCTTTCGAAGAAAGCCACACAAAAAGTCAGGATAGTGAAATATTATGGTTACAAAGCTGTAAAAATAAAATTCAGTTGGTCATTTTATTGCCTTTGGTCCGTCAACTATTTATAGGGCCTTAGGAAGCTGGAAACTTTGGAACGAAGCAGTTTGATAAAAGATCTTGGCAGCATCTCATTGGACTCCTGTGCTGTGTACTTGAAGTAATTTTGTGGATGTGCCAGTACATCAAAGAGAGCTTTAATCAGCTTCTTATCCTGTAAGTTGAAGAAAAAAAGTGTGTTTAATATTTGTAGCCACATTATGCAAGACTCAGGTCTTGATCATCCTCCACAAAGCACTCCACTTTGTTTCTGATGAAAAACAAAGCAGGCTTAAAGTTATAGACTGTTTCACCGAGCCACAAAGTAGACATTAACAAACAGTTATAATTTGTTTCTGTTGTCTGCAGAGTGTATTATGTGAAATGGTAGGAAGAATAGAAAAGACATTTATTTCTGTAATGGATTACAGAATTAAAAAGGTCACGATATTAAGATACTTGGGAATGCTTGTACACACGTTTCAGAAAGTTAACTTCAGGTACAGCAGCAATTAAGAATTTTAAGAGAACGTTAGGAGTGATGCAAATAGGATAAAGGGAAATTCTCTTCAAGGCAAGGTCAGGAATGCTGTGGAATGAACTGACAATGAAGTCACTAGTTGATAGATTAATGAATAAGGTGAGAGAGAGGGAGGCAGAGAGAAAGAACACAAAGGAACATAAAAGGTATGAGGTGAGGACAGCTGAAGAAAATGAACTTAAATGTTTCGACTTGCAGAGCTACAGGAAATGCCTGGCAAGTAAGACAGTGCTAATAAAAATAGGATCAACTGAGCCAATATTGCACCAATTCTGATGAGCTGGCCCGATGTGATGCAAATAGAGAAAGTAAGTTTCCTAAAGTTGCAGAATTTGATTCAGGGTGTAGTGCATTGGATTGGAAGCATAGGGAAAAAAGTTGGGGAAAAAAAAACAAGCCCAGGAGGGCTTGTTTAGGTCTTTGGTTGGTGGGAAAGGAAGAGATTAAAAAAAAACAGGCATTAAATCTCATGCACTGGCATGGGAAAATGCTTTGAGAAGGTGAGCAGTTGGTAAAGATGAAAGAGGAAATCAGAGCGTTGTGAAGGGAACATATCATTTGGAATCTGGATGGGAGGGGTTTAATCCTGGTGCGTATAGTGAGTTGCCACTTGCTTTGAATTATTATATAAATAAGATATGGATGCATTTAGGTATTTCAGATGATTATGTAACACACCTTTAAAATTTCCTGATGGTTTTCTGAAGCATATAATCTACCATCTCGTACAATGTCTTCAACAAGTTGCTCATAGTCCTCTAGAAAAAAAACAGCCCATCAGTCAAATGTAGGAGAGAAATATTTGCTCTCCTGCATGATCAGGAATGTCATAATCTACATTAGAAGAGATTAAAAGTATACATTAAAACTCCAGCAACCTGGAACCTCAGAATTTTGGTGGTGCTGTACTATCAGACTTTCCAGAGAATTGAATATATTTCTTCTATTTTTACCTTAGCAACACTTTTATTTTTCTTTCTTTTGTTTGTTACACAACTAATATAATACAATCTCCAGTAAAATTAATGAGTTTCAAAGGATTTGGAAATATAACTCAGTAAGTTTCATCTTGCATAACTCAGTTTGTATATTTCAAATTGATCTCCAGTGTTACTATAACTACACTCCAGTCTTGTCCCTGGGCTTACATGCCATTCACAGTCTGGATCCCTGGCTCACAATGTGGACAGGCTTTCAGAATTCCAGAGATTTGTCTTCCTCTACAAGAACCACCTGCAACATCAGTTTTATATGGCAGCTCCCTTCATCTTATAAATAATTATCCCACTAATGGAAACATCTCAGCTTATATCCTGAGGATCATGTATGTTTCAATAAAGATCATCCCTCTTTCTTCTAAAGTCTAAAGAATATCAATCTAATTTCTTTACCCATTCTCATCAGTGCAATTTGTTCATGTCAGCAATTAGCTCAGCAAATCCCTGCCAGTATATCCTTTCTTAAATAAAGGGACCAAAACTATCCACAGTACTCCACAAATGTGCCTCACCAGTACCCTGTACAATTGTAACAGGGATCACAAATCCCACAATGAATACCAATATTTACTAGATTTTCACCATATAGAAGCATCAAAGTTGATAATTTCACATGAACATGCAGTACGTATACGGAATCTGACACATTCTTGGCCATTTAGTTTGACTGTCAACATACCTTTAGAGCATCTTTGTTTCTTCTTAATATCTTATTTTCCCATTCAACTTTGTATGAGACTTGGATGCACTACCATGTTCCTTCACATTAACTGTAAATAATTGATGATTCAATCGTGATTCCTGTTTATAGCTACCTTCCTGAAAATTGTGTGTTTATTCCTACTTTCTGTTTTGTGAACCAACTGTAAAATCACACATATGTATGAGCAGTAATCTTATGGAACCATATTTTTGAGGATTTGTGCACTGCCTGACAGGGTCAATGTTTAATGT
The DNA here is from genome assembly GCF_036971445.1 of Narcine bancroftii. Classification (NCBI taxonomy): domain Eukaryota; kingdom Metazoa; phylum Chordata; class Chondrichthyes; order Torpediniformes; family Narcinidae; genus Narcine; species Narcine bancroftii. Next base: position 229,062,420 of record NC_091473.1, on the reverse strand, counting down.
CCATCCAAAATTGTGGCATTTGGTGAAATCACTGTCGTCTGTGTGGTGAAGTTGCTTCCACCATTCACTGTGAAGAGATTGAGGTTTAGACCAGCAACCATGAAGAAATAGTCAAGTGAAGATGATATATGGGACCAGAACAGGAGCATCTATGTAATGACCCTGGCTGTGGAGTTGACTGTTAACCCTGGTCATGCCATCAATGGTTGGAGGAATTCAACAGATGATGATAGATCATATGGAGGGGAGCACAGGTGGATGATTTCTCATGTGGCCTGCTTCCCTTGACTTTTTAGGTAGAAGAGATATGTAGGTTTGTGAGATGTTGAAGAATCACTGCGTTGTAGCTGCTTCACAGTATACAGTGTAGTAGTAGATCACCAGCGTCATGAAGAGGATGTGATAAATGGCATATTGTAGCGGCCTGCTGCCTGGCAAGTGAGCCGGCACTCAAAATAGTGGACTAACACGGTGAGTGCAGAAAGCCAGCGCACACTAATGGCCTTCACTGTCCTGGGGTCTGAACAGCAGGAACCACGGCCTATCAAAGGCCAGCTCGCCGGTGACGTCACATCCGTCTGCATCGGAGGAAATAGCGGGCCCAGTGGCAGAAAATTGGATCTATAAAAGCAGGGCTGGGGAGATCAATAAATCAGCCTTGACTTCACTTGCACCCATATGTGGGTGTTGTCCTTCTCTCGCTCTGCAGTAGTGCCTCTCTACAATATCTCTTGTCCAGCACATCCAAATATACAACATTCACTTTAATCAATCTATTTAGTTGTACTTAGAATTGGGGGGGGGGGGGGGGGGGAGGAGGTGCGGTCTAACATTTGTCAGGGATCATCTTTTTCAAAAACCCTTCCTTATTATCATAATTTTCCAACCATCTATTGCTAGCTTGGTACCATTAGATTCTAACCATGTTCCTGTCATTGACGTTCAAGTAACTGGATAATCCCTAATTTCTCGCTCAGTATTTCTTGGATTGTAGTTTCACTGATTCATCAGGTATTCCAAAAACGACTCCAGGGTAACTTGGAACTGGACAAGGATGTTCATGGTGGAGGTTTGCATCAGAGCAAAAGCAAAAATACCATAAAGCATATTTCTTGGTTATGTGCTGGCAAACACTTGCATCATTGCCTGTCACAAGGTGCACTCACCATCATAAGTGACGTAAGGTATCTGGAACCCTTTGGCACTGTTTGCTTCATTAGTTTTGAAATTGATCCACAGCTTGCGGGACCTGGCGGTGAAAGCTATTGGCCGTTCATAGGTCTGACAGGTCTCGTATGTTGTGATTGATGTAGGTGAAGCTAATAAGAACATTTTAGAATACAAAAAGTAGAGAATTCAGAAATAAACATTTAATTGAGAGCAAGTTATAATTTTTTGAACATTTTATTAAGTCAGAAACCAGTGCACAGCTTAAAAGCTGATATTCAATTGTCTGTCTGTTTCTCTCTCTCACATATTATATTTTATGAAGTCTGGCCACTTAAATTCTACAGATCTGTACCACCCTAGTTTCTGTCATATGACTGCTGAGTTGGCTGTTGTATCATATGGTAGATTAGGAGCAATATTTAAGCACAGGCCCCTTGAGTCTGGGAAATATAAAGAGAGCAATAAAGATTGCAAAGCAATGAGGGCTGGTGGAAGGACATATAATAAAATCCCTTTTACCTGCATTTCAAGCAAATGGCAGCCTCCAGCAACCAGCAAAAAAAAATAGAGGAATATAAATAGGTAAAAATATGTAAGTTTAAAATTGGCATGCCTCGCCATTAGTTTGCCAATCACGCAACTTTAACCAACCGGAAAAATTCACTTATACAGCATTTACCAATCTCCATAGGTGTTGGATTCCAGGGGTTTTACTGCATAAGAAATTTGAGAGAGAAGAGGTTCAGATTTGATGGGAATGACTCATGTGATTAAATAGCCTGACTTTCCAAGGCTCATGTAAATAGCGGTAAACGGGTGAGATCCTTAAAATGGCAGCGTTCATAAAAAAGAACATTTAACCAGAAATGGAGAAAAGAAAGAAAATTGGATGCTATGAAGTTTAGCTCAAACTAGTTAACATATTGATAAGTGTTATCACTTGTTCCCAAATCAATTGCAGGCATTAAAAAATATGACCCTTGGAATCAAAATATGACAGTCTAAAATACAGGAATAGAAATTGTAAGCTGCATGAGATTTGACAGTAAGCAAAAGAGAGGCATATTTGGAAAGGAAAACAACAGCTTGGTCAAAAAGATGCATTGTTTGTATTTTAAATTTGTGCAGAGATTAGCTTTGCTGGGACTTGAGTGAGGGTCATTGCAGCCAATATGAAGCACTTGGTAAACTCACAGTTTTTCCTCATGACCAAAACATCCCCGCAGTCATCCTCGATAGGTAAGAATATTTCAGGGACCACGATCAGGATTTTTCTTTTGGGAGGTGGGTTAATATTCCAGGTGCATTCCACATTTGCGGGGTAGTTCCCAGGATAGTTGGGAGATTCAATGTAGCCTGTGTATTCCCCGAGTTCACCACCACATTGTCGATCTGCAGGAAAGAGACAAATGGGTCAGGTAAAGGATTTGAAGTTACTTTTGACTCCTATAAGAAACAAGTACATTGTGTGTTTACCAGTGCAGGAAAATGCCAATCTCCTTCAGTCAGCAAACTAATTTTTCCAGATTGTACATTGAAACTGTGCTAACATAAACATATTCATTTTTTTTTAAATTCTTCTTTCCTGCCAGTCCCCCACAGATTAACAAACAAAAAAATGGGTTTGATGTTGGATTAGTATAAATGGATAATTGATGGCCTCCATGGACTCAGGGGGCTCAAGAGTCTGGTCCCATCCCATTAGTCCTATAACTTTAGGTTTCGCTGGGTATTCATGTCTGACTCAGCACAGCCCAGACATCAAAGGATGCCTTATTTTCATTCGTTTAATGTGGAAATGCAAAGACAACTAGAAGTGCCTATCTACATAATGTCAGCTAACTGTCAGCTGAGGGATCAAACACGAGGAGTTTTCATGATACTCAGCTTTAACCCACCAACCCATTGAAGCAGCTACAATTGGCTTTAATTCCAGGAATATTAGTCCTAAACTAAAACAATATTTCAAATTCCATTCTAATCTTATCTGCATCATTTGTTAGAGCTCTTTGAAAGTTAAATGGGACTTTAAATTTGTTATGATTATAACATGTCAGTATCAATTATTATTGCTTTACCTATCCCCTTTTAAGCATTGGGTTATTTAAGCATGTGACTTATTGATCTCATTGTTGCAGTGTGATTTTGTCGGAAGTTTCATATTGTCTGAGCTCCCTGTTTCTCATATGCACACTGTACAATGTGCATTTTTGATTAACAACAAATTGAGCAAACTGGCAAAGAAGGAGGTATAGTGGGGAATCAGTAATTAAAAGTGACAAACTATTTCGTCAAGAGAAGGAGATGATTGAAATTGAAAGCAAGGTGAAGTACCTCAGAATAAAGAGATGCATAAACACAAGAAGATAATTTCATTTGTGGAAATAGGATGAGTTCAAAAGTAATTCAAAACAAACTTGGTTATAACCTGGAATGAGTTTGGGGCTTTAGCCTTAACTTTGTGATCCATAGAACAATTGTACTAATGCCAAGGAGGTCATGAAAATAAGAAAGGACATAAATAAGGTTCTTTTTGATGCTGTTGTCTTTACATAATCCTATGGCATTGGAGAGGAAGGTACTTTCAGGAGGAGATTCTTTCCAAATCTCCCAAAATGTAAGCAAAATCTTACTTTTGCACTGTCTGACTGTAGTTGATCCATCAAAGTCAGTCGTGGTGTTGCCAGGACATGCAATACAGTAATTCTGTCGAAACTCTGGTTGGTAGGTACCCAAGGTACATCGAATACACCGGTGAAATGTTGTGTTGTAATAATGGCCTGGAGAGCACTGAACTGTGAGAATTCAAAAACAACATCGCAATCATGGAAGCAGGTCTTCACAACACAACAAAATTTACCTCACAGTTAGTGTAGCATGTTACGATCTGCACGTAACGAGCAGCAATAGACAATGAACCAGACAGTGTTTAATTTTAAAACACTTATTTTATTTCTCACTCTTAAACTATAGTCTAAACCCTTAAACTATCCTTAACACTAAATCTATCCCCAACTATGTATCTATCAAACCATTACAGACCAGGCCAAAATCTAGAAAGTTACTTCAAAATTCAGTCTTATGAATTCAGTGTTGAAGCGTAGGTCTTTGAAATTTGATGCCCAGAATTAATGATGAACTGATGGGAAGACTGGAGTTGTGGATGGTACAGACTCACGAATTATCCTTGTGTTGCCTTTGAAGAAATGTCCATCCGCACGAGCTGTGGTCATAACACTCCTGGTCCTTTTGTAGCCAAGACTTGAACTGGGTGGCCTTCTCGAACCTTCCAAGACCCAGTAACTTCACTGTTAGTCACACAAAATGAAGCAGTCTCTCCAAGTGACCTCCACTGTTAGTCACAATCAAAATGAAGTATTTTGCTTCACAAAAGACCCTCCTGGAATGGTCAATCCACTGAAAAGGCCCAGTCCTTCACTGAGCATGCTTTGCTCTGAATTCCACAAAATGGCTGCTTTAAAAAGCTGTTTACTCTTTAGCAGTCAGGATGGTTGTCCATTTGCAAAATCACAATGTCTTTGCAAATGTATCGAATCTGGGACAGACTGACAGCTTTCCCTCAGTTCTTCCAATATATCGAAATGTCACTGGGCTGTGACTTGTGATGGTGCTTGTGTAAAATGTTAAATGTTAACTGTGATCATTCAGTTCCACCTGTCTGTACTATCCCTTACAGAAATAATCCCATTTTACTAAAACGGGAGCCCATAATAAGTAGTTAATGCAACACTATAACAATGCCAATGCTTCAATTCTGAATCCGGTACTATCTGTCACGAGTTTGTACATTCTACCCATGTCTGCATGGGTTTCCTCTGGGTGCTCTGGTTTCCACCCACCCTTCAATACGTTTGGGGTTGTAGGTTTATTGGGATATTTGGGCGACACGGGCTAATGAAAGTTGCTCTGGTGTAGGTGAACGGCAGGAGAATCAGGATGGGGATGTGTGGTGGGTGGGTGGGGGATTACTGATATGGATGTGAGATTTTTTAAAAATGTGATGTTATAGATGGGTGCTTAATGGTTTGTGTGAGCAGTGTGGGCTTCAGGGCTTGTTTTCATGCTGTGCTGGGTAATTCTTATGAATCTAACTGTAAATCCACTCATCACTAAGAGTAAACATTTCAATTTTTTTTAACAGTAAACCAGTAAAAGGATCTTGACCTCTGTCAGAATTTATTTACTGTTCAAAACGCAAACATTTCTTCATCAGACTGTCACATATAGACATGTATATACTATATATGTATGCATATATATATATATATATATATACATATACACACACACACTTTTATCCGAAATTCTGTAAACCGAACATTTTTGCGTTGATGGAGCCCACGCTGAAATCAGGCTTTATGTCCCATGTCGGTCCACGTTGGTAATTAATGTAACCCCAGGGAATCCTTACTTTATTGTTTCCAGTGAAAAAAAGAGTCCAGCGCATCCGATTCGCTGTATACAGATGCCCGATTTGTTGTAGACGGCCAGAGGCCACCACCCCCAATGCCCCGCCTAATGCTGCTGCTTCCCCCACCTCCAGGCAATGCTGCCGCAACTGCCCCCAACATGCAGAGACCCTTCTAATTAAAGCATGTCTTTGTTTTGTATGAATCTGAAGCAACGCGATTACTTAAAAGTACCATCATTATTATTATTCTTTTATCTGAAAAATATCTGGTCCCGATGATTTTGGAAAAAAAGGTTGTGTGTGTGTGTGTGTGTGTGTGTGTGTGTGTGTGTGCATGCATGCAAACACACCAGTGGAATATACTGTAATTTTTTCATAAATAATGCATACATTATATGTTATTTGTCAGTACAAAATTGGTTCCAAGCAGTAAACTCATTTATTATCTCAAATGTAGATAAACCCAGTTTATATTGTCACAACTTTAGTTGGAGATACTCATTTACTCATGTCACATCAAGAACCATCAGTCTCTAAAGCAATAATTATAACAATTCACGCATCACTGTTATTTGTTTTACTAGCTCTCTTTTAATTAAACATTGAATAACTTTGGAGACATGTTTGAAAGGTAGAATTTTATAGCAAGGCAAGAATAATTCCCAAATCCAATAGAATTGTTATTTCAAAAGCAAATCATTTATTGAATGTAGTGGATGAACTTGAATGGACTCCAAACGTATTGGGCCTCTCAGTGATGACACAGGTCAGGCAGAAGCAAAAAAATTCACCAAAGAATTTAGTTAAGAATTTGACCTGAGAATTCACTGGAATAAAAACTTTTTTTTTTTTGGTGACACTTTTGATTCATTTTCAATGAAAATTGATCAAAAGGAAAAAAAAGTGAACTTAAATAAAATAAAAATGCACAATTATTCCGCATCTGACATTTCAATGAATAGAGAAGACTATATCTGTGCTGGGTTTTCCACTAGTATGTCTGGATGATATTGCCTTAATTGTTAATTTTCTATGCAAGGTGAATGACAAGAGACCTGCATGCAAAAGTAGGCTTTCATTGCACTTTCAAGATACATTTCAGCTTTATTTGCAAATGCTTGCAGAGCAGGCTCTGGAATTTGGTGCTCTGAATCCACCTCAGCCAGGTTATGATTAAGTAAAATACTCACTCTACTTCAGGCGCTCCACCTTATCCAGTTATGACCTCAGCCCTCTACCACCTGCCAAACTCCTTTTAAATCTCCCAATTGCCTTCAGTGATCTGCCACCCAAATCCATGCCCGCTATTGATCTATCAGCTGGCTGACTACACCAACTAAAACTCTGTCCAATCGCAACCTTTTCTGACCACTGATCCCTACCCCGATCCCATCCCATTTCTATTGACCAAACCCCCTCAGGCTACTGAATGCCAGCTTTCTTTCTGTTCCAAGAATAAAACCCTTGGCTAAAAATTTTATATTTACATTTCAAATAATCTGACATGCCCATTAAAAACACGGAGGGCTTGTAGAATTTGTGTCACAGGTTAATCTAACATTTCCTCAGAATATACTGTCATTTACTTTCAGTTACACAATTAAAGTGAAGCTTCCAGTTAAATGGCTTTCGGCGCTCACCTTTAGTATCACAGTCGTGGAAGGATGAAGCTCCTTCATGCTTTGTCATCAATCCTCCTCCACACTGGAAACAGAGTGTGCGGCCTGATTCAGGCTGGTATGTGCCTCGACTACACAAGTGGCATGGCTGAAACCCATCTGCTGAATAATGTCCTGGGCTGCACTGGCCTAGATTAACAAGAACAATAGTGGAGTTTTGTAAGATAATTGGCCATTGCTTAAAAGAAATGACAGAAAACACAATACTCTGGACAATGTTTGTAAGCAGAGATCTGAGGGCAGGTGACCACAGTAAAATATCTTGTCAGATCTTCACTTCAGATTAGTTTCGCCAGAAGTTATGAAAGTTACGGTTGAGGTAATCAGGTAAGTATACAATTAAAATACATTTAGTACACCCAGAACACAATACGAAGTCACAGACCAGAGGTTGGGTAGCACGGTTAGTATACTGGGCACCATGATGCTATTACACCAGCGACCCCGTTCGAATCCAACGTTGTCTGTAAGGAGTTTGTATGTTCTCCCTATGCCCTTAAATTTTTAAAATTTAATTTTTTAAAATTTAGACATATAGCACGGTAAGAGGCCATTTTGGCCCACAAGCCCGCACCGCCCGATTACACCCGATTGACCTACACCCCCAGTACATTTTTGAGTGATGGGAGGAAACAGATGCAGACACAGGGAGAACGTACAAACTCCTTACAGTCAGCACAGGATTCGAACCCCAGTCCCAATCACTGGTGCTGTAAATCTGTTGCACTAACTAACTCCTCAAAAAAACTCAAGACTTGTAAGGCATGACCTTCCATTCACAAAGCTGACTATCCTTGAGTAGACTGTATTTCTCCAAATGCTCATAGATCCTATCCTTTAGAATCCTCTCCATTAGTTTGCACACCACTGATGTAAGACTCATGGTCTATAATATAAATACATCACAGAGGAGTTTGAGTTCCCTGGGCCTACTGGAATTTCTTCCAGCTGCAGGTTTGAGGCACCTGTTCCGTAACACGGAATTTCTTCGTCTGCCTGTAACACTTTCGTGAGTGCAACATAGTTCACCCCTTAAGCTAAGGTCTGCACAGATTGTATGGCCGGGTGAGACAGCACATTTTTTGCCACTATGGTAGCATTTCCTGAGATGTGTTGGATGGATGAAATATATGATAAGTGTCTCCGTTGATGAGCCGACCATGGATCTGTTACCTTAGTGAATGCAAATGTAAGCAGTTTGTGGTCCATAAAAGCTGTGAAATGCCTGCCTTCTAGAAAGTACCTGAAATGTCTGATAGCTAGGTACAGTGCCAACAATTCTCAATCAAAAGTACTGTACTTGAGTTCTTGCTAAAGAAAGCCAATGGTTTCCAATGCCCAATGATGTACTGTTCAAGCACCCCGCCTACTGCTGTACTGGATGCATCCACTGTCAGGGATGTCGGGATATCCATTCTTTGGTGGACCAGCAATGCAGCATTAGCCAGTGCTTCCTTGGTGTTCTCGAATGCTACCAATGTTTCTTCATCTGAAGTGACATCCCTTGCCTTGCTTAACACCAAGTCAAAGAAGCAAACAACTGATGGTAGAAACTGTCAATAAAAGTTCACCATTCCAATGAACTCCTGGAGGCCTTTAACTGTGCTGGGCTTAGCGAAGGCCCAGATCGCTTTGAGCTTTGCTGGTAGCTTTCCATGTTTGTCGATTCTATGGCCCAGAAAGTCAATGGTCGCTAACCTGACATTTGGCCGGGTTGATGGTCAGCCCAAACTCATTCAAACAAGTGAAAAACTTATGCAGGTGGGACAGATGTTCCTGACAACTGCAGCTAATGATAAATATGTCGTCTAGGTATATGAAGGAGAAGTTGAGATCGGGTCCCACTCTGTTCATTAAACATTGGAAAGTCTGCATGGCATTCTTGAGCCCAAAAGGCATCCTTTTGAATTCAAAAAGGCCAAAGGGTGTAATAATAGCCATTTTTGGAATGCCATCTTGGTGGACCAGGATCTGATGATACCCCTGGACTAGGTCCACCCTGAAAAAGATGTGGGCTCCTTGCAGGTTGGACAATTAGTCCTGTAAATGCGGTATTGGGTAGTGATCTGGCGCGGTAACCTCATTCGACCAGGGTCTCCATCCACCTGCGGCCTTGGGTACCTGTGGAGCAGGGAGACCCAAGAGCTATCGGACAATACCCATGCCCTCTATCCTTTCAAACTCCTCTTTGGCCAAACAAAGTTTATCAGTAGGGAGCCTGCAAGCTTGGGCATGCAGTGGAGGCCCTTCGGTTGATATGTGGGGCTGCACCCCTTGCTTCGGCACCACCGAGATGAAATGTGACATAATTATTGCGGGGAATTCCACCAACAACCTGGTGAATTCATTCTCCGAAAGAGTAACAGAGTCTAAATGTGGGGCTGACAACTTGGCCTCACGAAGGACAAACGTCTGGAAAGTGTTGGTATGGATGAGCTTTCATCCCTCTAGATCAACCAGCAGGCCATGTGCTCTGAGAATGTCAGTTCCCAGTAGCATTTGTGCGACCGCAGCCAATTTGAATGACAACGTGCACTTAGTATCTCCGAACTGAAGTAGGTTCTTATGCGTGCCAAATGTCTGGTTAGTACTGCAGTTTGTGACTTTCAATGATGCCCCAGATTTTCTGTTACGTGTGTCACGCCCCGAAGGGGGTAACACACTGATCTCAGCTCCTGTATCCACCAAGAAACACCGACCGGAATGCCTATCCCATCATGAGTTGATGGCCAGCCACCACAGCATTAACGACAGCTGGCCCTGGCATTTTCTGAAATGTACAGGGAGGTCAGCAGTGGCAAGCTTCTGTGCCCCATCATTTGGACACTGAGGAGCAGATAAGTAGGCAGATTTTGGAATGGTGCAGGAAATACAGGGTAGTAGTTATGGGTGATTTCAACTTCCCTAATATCGACTGGCACTTTCTAACTGCAAGAGATGGGTGTTGTCTCCTGGGTGACTGCCGGTCTGACAACTGATTTGATCAACCCTGTTGCTGGTCTAATGTTGGAGTTGCGTGATCTTGCTGCTGAGAGCGGGATCTGTTGACTGTCCTACAGATGTCATCCTTTCTTGCTTAGCCTGCAAAAGAATGCCAGCATGGACCGAGACTGAAATCCTCACCAGCCAACTGCATGTGGGTATCTTCTGGCAACTGCTCCAAGAAAGCCTGCTCAAACATGAAGCAGGGTCTGCCCTTCTACTAGTGCCAGGATTTCATTCATGAACGTGGAAGGGGTCCTGTCTCCCAAGCCATCCAAGTAAAGTAAACGGGCCGTTCACTCATGTCGTGAGAGGCCAAAGGTATGGATGAGCAGACTCTTGAGAGCCATATACTTGCCCTCCTCCAGAGAATGCTGCAAAAAATTATAAACTCGGCATGCCATCCCTTGATTCAGGGCACTTACTACATAGTAGTACCACGTGGAATTAGATGTTATCTGCCTCAACTGGAATTTGGCTTCTGCCTAGTCAAATCATACACGTGGTTGTGAAGTCCAAAACGTTGGCAGTATCAGAGGCATGCATTCAAAGAAAGATTTTCCATGTTGGGGTCCAACTATCATTATAGATGTCAGATTGTGGAATCGCTGTAAATGCTGCTGAGAGTCTAGTGCAAGTCTAACACCTCCAGGCTCGCATGCTGGCCTTGTATACATTACCGCTTCTGTCACATGGACAGAAAGTGACATCATCTGTGATGTCATTTGCCCAGATAAAAAACTGTGTTGGATGCAGATCAATTTCCCACATTTTCTACAGCACATCCACCATTTGGTGAGCCACTTCGCTTGCTGGTAAGTAGGCCACCACATTATCACCCTTAAATATCCATTTCCAATTTATTCTCGCTAGATCCTGCCTCATCCCTTTATAATTAGCCCTTCTCCAGTTAAGCACTTTCCCAGTTTGACTGTTTTTATCCTTTTCCATAGATGTGTTGAAGCTAAGGGAGTTGTGGTCACTCTCACCAAAATGCCCCCCCACCGCCCCAACCCCACCAAGAGGTCAACCACCTGTCCAGGTTCATTCCCCAGAACCAGATACAACATAGCCTCTCCTCTAGTCAGTCGGTTCACATACTGCAACAGAAGTCCTTCTTGTATGGACTTGACAATTCAGTCCCATCTATCTCTCTTGCAGTTAGAAAGTGCCAGTCGATATTAGGGAAGTTGAAATCACCCATAACTACCACCCTGTATTTCCTGCACCATTCCAAAATCTGCCAACTTATCTACTCCTCAGTGTCCCAAGGGCTATTTGGTGGCCTATAGACTATTCCTAGCACAGTGATAGGTCCCTTCCTATTTCTGACTTACACACACACTGACGCAGTGGACATTCTCTCTACAGAGTCCTCCCTTTCTATAGCCACGATACTATCCCTGACCAGTAATGCTACTCGCTCCCACCCCTCATGCTATTCTTTTTTAAATCATGTAAATCCATGTACCTGCATCAGCCAATCCTGCCCTTCCTCCAGCCAAGTTTCAAAACAGCCACAACATTGTAGTTCCATGCACTGATCCATGCTCTAAGTTCATCTCCTTTATTCCTAATACTCCTTGCATTGTAGTCAAACTCTCTAACTGGCTATCTTTATGTTATATCCCTTGCTCTCCTTCCTTACCAACTCAGAGCACATAGCATCATGCTTTCGTCCTTCTACCTTAATCTCTGGACTCACATTCTTGTTCCCACCCCCCAGCCAAACTAGTTCAAACGCTCCCCAACAGCTCTAGCAAACCTGTCATGCCAGGACATTGGTCCCCCTCTAGTTCAGTTGACGGTGTTTGTAAGTAAAATCCTTCAACTGCAAGGCCTGTCCAAGATGGCGGAGCCTGGGCATGGCATCGGACATGAGGGATTGTCGATTGCGGGGGAGCAGAGGACCAAAGCAAGGGACCAGAAATGGGGATAACACCCCCCGTTGAGAAGGAGAAGCAGAGGAGACAACCTACAGGATGGTGACCATGGCAGTGAACCTGCGAGGACCCCAGCGGCTGAGGGACCCAATAGGCTGAGAGGATCTGCATGGGCAGCTGGAGACTGGCTCATGAGATCCAGATATGGGAACCAGGATTTGAGAAGGTGCTGAGGACAAGAAGGGCCTCAGACCAGGAGATCGGGTTGCCTGTGCGGCTACTAGTCTGCAGGGGTGCTGGAGGTGAATCCAGACACTTGATGTCACTGAGGCGACTCTCTTTTGCTTCTCTTTCTCCCATTGTTAGGGACTTCAGTCTCATGGCTACTCTTCATTTGCCTTACAGCAGACAAAAGTTAAAGTACATCATGAATATCAATAAAAAGGAATCCCGAAAGTCAAAAAGTAAAAAAAAATGTACCACATATTTTGTTCTGAAGGCTTTTCAGTATCTGAACATGTATGAAATTTCCACACAAACATATCGAAACACACACACCTTTCCCCACACCTGACAAAACTTGCATACTGTAGAAGCAGGCTCATTATCTGCAACATCAAACACACTGACACGCAGAGGCACTTGAGAATAAACACGAAGCTCATTTACCTGTGCAGACGCTTATGTTACGGGCTCCTGTTGGACCATATCCATCAGTTCCAGGACAGAGATCACATGACAGCTGTCCATCTTTCTCCTGGTAGGTGCCAGCAGGACACAAAACACATTTTTCTTGTTGACCGTGATAGAAGGATCCTGAGGTGCAGCTGACTGAGAAATAAAAATGCTGGTGAGGTTTCATGAAACCGCCAATTTTACTTTTTATAATGGGCAAAATAGTTTAACCATCTCTTTCAAGATTAAAATAATTATTTAATTTCACAAAATTTTAAATGCTTTGTATATGTTCAATATTCAAAGATCTTTCTTTATTTGACATGTGAATATATTCAAAACCTACAACAAATGTGTATGTCTGAGATTAGATTTGGTGTTCCATTCATAAAGTGCACAGTGTCTTTTTTAACCATAATTTTGTTTCAATTAATAGAGCTTTGTGTTTATATATATATATCTCTATAGATATATATATAATTGTATCTCCTGTACTGCTGCTGAGAAGAGGAACAACAGTGTGTTCCTCAACCACATTTTTGGACCTTGCAGCTCAGTTCTGGAAACATATGGGACCGCCTGTCCTGATTCTCTCTGCCTCTCCTTTTCCCTCTCTTTTTTTTAACTTATTGAAAGACATTTGATGCCTGCCCAAGCAATATACATTTCTCACCCATACAAAATACTTTTCCCTTCATAACTAACATCGGCAAGGTAGTCTATGTCCACGTGTAATGAATGAGTTCAAATTAGACAAGGCCAATTAATCCTCCTCTGCATTTTAGAGATGTGTTTTTTGCTGTTTTTTTTCCCAAAATTTTGGTCTTTACCTCCTGAAAGTGTTCATCTACTGGGCCACAAGTCCTGGTTATTCTACTAAGGGCATCATTTGCCCTATAGAACCCTGTTTAAGTAGCCATTATTTACTTGCAAACTTTGGCAGTATACTGGAGCACAGAGGGTTGAGCCTAAATCTGTCGCCATCCTATATGTGCATTTTTAGCAGGATGACACTGGGAATCATTAACAGTAGAAATTTAGACCATTTCTTCCACTTCTTGGTCCATTTTATCCTGCATTAGTCCAGTATATTCAATAACAAAATCATTAACAAGTTGTAGCATCGAAGGAAGCTGCAGTAAAACAATCCCTGCTATCCGGCACCGATGGAGATTGTTGGATGCCAGATTAGTGAATTTTCCGGTTGAGGTTCTGTGGTGTGTGATTTGAAAGTTAACCACCAGGGGGCACTGATTTTAAACTTGCGTACATACTAGTTTTTTTTTGGTTGCTTAAGGCACCCGGTTGCTTGAATTCCAAATAATGGCGAATTTATTGAATTCAGATCATGTGTAATATAATTTAATTAACAGTTGTCAATTTGGATTATATTTCAAGGTTGTTTGAAAACAAAAATGGTAATACAGTCCAGCTAATGAGAGAGGCATCGCAATACAAACATCCTGCTGGCACAATACCAGACCTGATTGAAACATCATATCATTGCCCCTTCAGGATCTTAAACAGCTGGTCACAGGTTTACAGCATCCAAATAAAAATGCATTTTTGCAAAATGACTGGCAGGTACCAAGAGCCTTTCAATAATTAAAATGAGCACCGGAAGATCAGCGGAAGAGAGAGGAATATGGAGATAGAGAGGGCAAGAGAGATGAGGAATGGTTGGCCGTCTCAGTGTCAATTTGGAGGAGAAATGAACAGTGGGCTGGAGGCTTACCTTCTGACAAGGTAGGGGGTCCACAACTGAAGGTCAGAGAATAATTTACTGAGTGTAATGAGAGGGTTAATAATACATCTTTTTGTTTAAGATGGAATTGTTGGCTTACAGTTATCAAAACGGACAGGCAGGTTAACTGGGAACACAAGCAAGACAAGGTCTTGATTTGTGGGATCCATGAGGCCTTGAAATCTGGAAATGTAATGCATAAAGGAACGTGACATGACAAGATTAATTTGTTTTTGGGGACAAGTGAGATTGATTCGCTTAACAATGTTAGGCTTGTCTTTCACTAAGCTTTATAGCCAATTAGTGTGTGTTAAAAAAAGAAAAAGTTCTTGGGATATTGCCTCAGACCAGAAACATGATCAGTGCCCAGGACCTCTGAAACACTCCAAGCCAGCACAGACAAGCAGAAGGGCATTAGACTTGCTGTTTATTGATTCTGTAGAATCAATTTCTGACTTACTGTTGATTGATGCTGTATCTTGTAAAATATTTTGTTAATCTTTCATACGTACTTCAATAAAATATCATGTTGCACTGTTGAAATGTTCTTTCTTCCTCAGTGATCTGAATATTCGAAAATTTGCTTTTTTTATCTTGTTGCACAGCATTAATTTAAAATCGTATCAATTGAAACTAACCCAATCATAGCCAGTTAAAATGATAATGTTCTAAAGTTTTTTTTGGTCTGAAGAAAATTGACACATATTTTCTTACTTCATGAAGAAAACCAAATGTTATAATTCGTTGGCACCTTACACATAACACACACTTACCACACCTCCCGTCCATCCACTCCTGTCCAATGTTACATGCCTCCTGTTTCTCCGATACTTTCGCCAACTTCTTTGCCACTTCATACTCTGTCCCAGAGAAGCGAATGTGAAATCGCTGCTGATTGATGGACTTCTTCAAGGTTTTAATTGCAGATTTTAATTTCTTCTCCATCTTCTGTCTCAGGCAGTTCATGTTGCAGCTGCCTGCAGGGAACAGTTTCACTCTGTTAAAGTGAATTGGATTGAACGAGTTGGCGCAGAGACGGTATGACTGAGCTGAGACAAACACAGTCTAGTCCTTAGTGGACAGGGACACAGCTGAAATCTACCCATTCAGTCAAGATCACAATGGCTTGTGCACAAGATGTTGAAAAGTATTTTCCTTGATTAGTATGGTTTGAGGCACGTGAGAGCAATATTTTTCCATGCTGCACTTAATAATGGATTATTTGGGGTATGAGGTGCCATAAACAAGAAATGCTTCAGTTTTTGGCCCTTGCATTCCTTTATCTTTATAAATACAAAATGAAAGTGCGCTACTGCTGTAATGTTTTTCAAAATGTTCATTCAGCACCACATGTTGTTTAGTATTATGATGGATTTTTTTTCCTCAGCTTTAATTCAATATTTGTCACCATAATTGCACAATTAATGGGGAGGAATAAAATATCTGAAGTTCCTATATGGATAAAAGTTAGCAAAATAACAGAGACATTTGCCTTCGGTCACTTGGGGCAAACCTGAGAATTATTCCACAGTTGTACTCTAATCGATTGGGCCAAGAGAGTATTGGGGAACACAACCAGGGACTGAAGGTCCTGAATGTCTATTACTCAAGAGGTCAGGAATTTTTTCACAGCAATTTCTTCATTTTTGTCATTTAATTTCTTTTCAAACAAGTAGTAATGTTTTCCTGGGCTGTTAGTTGTACTCAAAATCAGCTGAGGAGATTACATAGCTTAAGAGATGAGAAAATGACAAAGAAACGTGCAGTGTATGGGTACTCTGAGGTTGCTACATTTCAATCAACAATGAGAAATATTTGATAATAGCCTGTTTATGAAAATGAGTTCAGAGCCTGTCCCTACCACTCCAGATTTTCCAGATTAGTTAATTGAACTGAAGTGAGAGAAACACGATAGGTTTCAGACAAGTTTAAAACATCGAAATGCTGGAGGAACTCAGCTGGGCTGGCTTCAATGCAGCGTCACTCCATAAAGGGATAAAGATATATCACCGACGTTTCGGGGCCTGAGACCTTCTTCAAGGTAAAATCAGAAAAGGCGGAAGCAGGAGATATCAGAAAGTCTCAGAATTCAATCAATGGGGGAGGAATCCAGACCACAAAATTTTTAATTGAATGTGATAAGGGACTAAGTAGAATTTATCATATCTGTGTGAAAGGAGACAGGGAATGGAGAGATGATGGGGGTGGGGGGCAGTTTCAATGAAAGCCAGAAGTTGATATTAATGTCAACTGGATGGAGAGTGCCAATCAAGTCGGAAGATGAGGTGTTGTTCCTCCAATTTATGGGTGGTCGCAGTCTGGCAGTACATGAGACCATGGACAGACTTGTCGACAAGGGAATGGGATGGACACTGGGAGATCCCCTTGAGCTACTCCAGCGACCACAGGAGATGCTCCACGTACCCACACCCCTTCCCTCAGCACCATTTGGGGCCCCAAACAGTCCTTCCAAGTAAAGCAACATTTCACTTGTGAATCTGTAGTGGTCATTACTACATCTGATTCACCCACTGTGGTCTATTCTACATCAGAAAGACTGGACGCAGACTGGGAGATCATTTTGTTGAACACCTCAGTTTTGTCCACTGCTGATCTCCCAGTGGCCACCTATTTCAATTCTCCATCCCATTCCCTTCCCGACTTGTCTGTCCATGGTCTCATGCACTGCCAGACTGAGACCACCCGTAAATTGGAGGAACATCACATCTTCCAACTGGACGTCCTCCAACCGAATGGCATTAATATCGACTTCTCCGTCTTTCGTTTTAAAAAAACACCCCCTGCTTCCCCAGTCACTTCTCTATTCCCTGTCTCCTTTCGCGCAGACAGGATAAATTCTCTCTAGTCCCTTATCGTATCCAATGAACACCTTTTGTTGGTCTGGATTCTTCCTTCATTGTTTGAATTCTGAGACTTTCTGATCTATCCTGTTTCTGTCTTTTCTGATTTTTCCTTGAAGAAGGGCTCGGGCCCGAAACATCGGCAATATATCTTTGTCTCCTATAAATGCTGAAAAGACCAGCTGAGTTTTTCCAGCATTTCGGCAATTTGAAGTGGGTCATCCTAATAGAAAATTCAGCCGTAGGTTGGAGAGGTTAGAGGTGTGATGCAGTACCTGCAGCAAGGTGCCAAATATTTCATTCCTTAGGTTTGGAATGTTACAGTACCTTTTAGGATAACCTGTGGAAGCATTTGATTTACAAGCAAAAGTGCACGAGGAACTCAGTGGGTCAAGCAGCATTTAATGGGGGGCGGGGGGAACTGTTGGGGAAGGAACTGTTGATGCTTTACTAGAAATCTGTAAATAATGCACTCAAAGTTTACATTGTGTCATTTGTCTCCGATCCAATCAAATCATGGCTAAACTACACTCAGTCCTGTTTCCTGTTCTGTCAGTTACTCCTGATTCTCTTTGTGATTAAAGATCGATTAATCCCACTTAATAAATGTTCCCTGATGGCCATACACAAACTATGAAATTCTTACAATTCACAATCTCCTTGGTGAAAAAAATTCTCCCCAGTTACTAGACTTGCTCTCCTGGAATCAGCTCAATCAAATCCAAGAATTTTATATATTTCAATGACATCCCCAAACTTCAGAGAATGTAGGGTATGAGTATTGAATCATGTAACAGCTATCCCGTATAAGTATTTAATCCAGTGAATCATTGATCCAACTGTTCCAAGACAAGTACATAATATTTCCTTGTGAGGAGACATTATTTATTGTATCCCATGGAAACACAAGAGTCTACAATGACTGTAAATGTCTTCAACCCAAGAGCCTGGTTAAGAAGGCAAGAAGGGGAGGATTTATTACATCATACATCATCACATGCTGGAAATACATCAGAACAGACTTTGAGAGAAAATCCAGCAACATATTAAATAACACTGGACAACAATTTTTTTTTCTCCTAAAGGTTAGCTTCTTGTAAAAAAGAAGTTGGGGATTATGATAAACAACTTCAAGCTAAACAGAAAGATCATTTCAGATTTGCTATATCATGTAGGTGAAACATTAAATTAATTTGGGACATCAAATGTGAAGAGCCCAATTTTACAACGGAAGTAGAGCTCATCAGCTTTCTTAATAAGAAGCCTTAAGTGTATACTCACCACAAATACACAGAATGTATCGTAACTGTAGAGCCATTGACAAATCCAATTGACATTAGGCTCAGGCCCGAAATGTCGGTCATTTATCGTTACCTTCTACAGTCGCAGCAAGACCTGCTGAGCTCCTCCAGCACTCCTGTGTTTTTACTACAATCACTGCAACTGCAGACTTTCATGTTTCACTCCAATTTACATTCTCCTCCATAAAACAGAGACGAGAGGATCCAGGTTCAGGGAAACCTTTTTATTCTAACTTGCAGAAAGTAGAAAAAAGAAAAAAAAAACATAAAAAACATTCACCTGTTATATCTTCCTTTCTTATCTCTGCTTCAAAGTCCAGCGTAATGCGAGTCACCTCTTTCCCTGGAGGGTTACGGGTCCGGCGACCTTTTGCTTTCTTGGAAGAATCACACTTTAGATTCACAAAAGTAACCTGGCAGTTGTCTGTACAAGGGAAGGCACCTCCTTCATAACATGCCAATGAAATAAAGTAAATACAGTAAGAAACTTCATCCACGATAAACTCTTCTAGACATAAAAGTAGAACATTTTGCCTATTTTCTTTTCTGGGCAGGTTCTGTACGATAATATAAACCAGTGGTTTTCAATTTTTTTCTTTCCACTCACATACTACTTTAAGTAATCCCTATGCCACAGTTGCTCAGTGATTAGTAAGGTTTTACTTAAGGTGGGATGCAAGTGGGAAGTTTGAAAACCCCTGTTTTAATCATAACCAATTGACTCGTTATGTGCATGGTTTCAGAACTCCAAAGGAAATGGCCAATGACAACTTTTCTCAAGCAAAATACTTCAATAACAATTGTGTCCAGAGCAGCAGTTCTTGACCTTTTTTTTTCCCCCACTCATTACCACCTTAAGTAATCCCTTACTAATCACAGAGCACTGATGACATAGGGATTACTTAAGGTGGTTTGTGAGTGGAAAGAAAAAGTATGAAGACCACCAATATAAACCAATGAACTAAATGATCTGGGAATAATCCCATTGTTACCTTTGCACTGCTCTGCAATTGTGGCAATACTTCTAAAGTATTACATGGCTGGGAAATTTTAATTTTAATTTAATTTAGAGATATTACATAGTATCTGGCCCAAATACACCCACGTGACCAATTAACCTATTAATTCTATACATCTTTGGAATATACAGTACATAAATGATTGGGAAGAGGGACAGAGTGCAGTTTATCTAAGTTTGCTGATATCACTAAATTGAGTGGAAAAGCAAATTGTACGAGGAAACAGAGAGTCTGCAGAAAGATATAGATAGGTTATGTGAGTGGGCAAGGGTATGGCAGATGGAGTACAATGTTGGCAAATGTAAGGTTATCCACTTTGGAAGGAAGGAAATATGGAAGATCAGATTATTATTTAAATGGCAAAGGATTGCAGCATGCTGCAGTGCAGGAGGACTTGGGAGCACTTGTGCATGAATCACAAAAGGTTGATTTGCAGGTACAGCAAGGCATCATGGCATGTGGACCTTCATTGCTAGAGGGATCGAATTTAAGAGCAGGGAAGTTGTGCTGCAACTGTATAAGGTACTGGTGAGACCATATCTAGAGTACTGGGTGCAGTTCTAGTCTCCTTACTCAAGGAAGGATGTACTGGCTTTGGAAGCAGCACAGAGGAGGTTCACTAGGTTGATTCTAGAGATGAGGGGGTTAGCCTAAAAGGAGAGATTGAGTCTAAACTCTCGAGTGTAGAAAAGGGGATCTTATAGAAACATATACAATTATGAAAGGCATAGATAAGATAGAGGTAGGTAAGTTGTTTATATTGGAAGGGGAGACCAGAGCTAGGGGCATAGCCTCAAGATTCAGGGTAAATTTAGATTTAGGATGGAGATGAGGAGGAACTGCTTTTCCCAAAGAGTGGTGAATCTATGGAATTTGCTGCCCATTGAAGCAGTGGAGGTGACCTCAGTAAATATACTTGATACAAGGTTGGATAGATTTTTACATGGATGGGGAATTAAGGGACATGGTGAAAGGCAGGTAGGTGGAGGTGAACCCATCGTCAGATCAGCCCTGATCACATTGAATGGTAGTGCAGGCTTGATGGGCTGAGTGGCCGACTCCTGCTCCTGTTACTTAAATTCTTGTGTTCTTAAGTGGGAGGAAACTGGAGCAATTGGAGGAAAACCAAGCAAACACAGGGGAGAACTTATATTTTAGAACAACTTTAGGTTGTGAAAGGCTTTATAAGTCGCTCTTCATTTAATTTTTCCTTTCCCTTATTCTGCCTTACCCATAACATGATGTGGCTGGCAGGAGCAGAATCTTCAACAGGACTGAAAATCAGCACATCTGAATGTAATTCAATAGGGCAGTGATGGATGGAATCATTCAACTCCAACCCCATACCCAGCACAAGGAATAGAGGCCATTAGACTAGCTGATGATGGGAAGATATGCAATGTACATAGCAATTAGTAAAAGCAATATCATTGTTTTAACTGAAGTAGGAGTCTGTTGATTTAGAAGAAGAAAAAAATGAACAACTGTATCTGAAGGAAAAAAAAGACAGAAATCGAAAACATTCTACCTGCGATAACTGGATGCCGACTATCCTGCTTCCCCTTACTGCGTGGATGGAGGTGACACTTGGCATCTTTTACTTTGAAGGAAGCTCTATGTTTGACTGTGGGAGCAAGAGCCTCTAAAAGGAAACAAAAGCATTTAAAGACAGCTTAAAGCAGTATTATATAGAAAAAGAGAATTTTTTTTGTTCATATATAATGATTTCACTGTTCACTGAGTTAATGTGATGGACGTACAGAACATGGGAGAACATTTATGAAATGGCATTCCTGAGTATGCTTGCTATGTTGACCTTTGTGGTCAAAATGGTTCTTAAGCCTGGAATGCTCGTCTGCAAAATCTGCCCCTGGTTTCAATGACAGGAAAGGGGCTGTTTAAGAGGGCAGTCAAATGGTACAGTAATCGGAAACTCCATCTTCGGACAAAGAATGAGGTCGAAGCTGAATCCTGCAGACCTGAACAAAAGACAACGTGCCGTTTCAGGAATATGACAGCTACACAGCATTTTTTCAGGGGCTTACCTACGCAACCTGTGACATTGGAGTTGTGTCGCTGTTGAGCACCAGTTCGCCGTGTCGGAGCTCCACAGCTTACTGTGTAACTGTTATCAGAACCTGGTAGAAATGAAAGCAGTGAAAAAAGAATGAACGTGTTTATTGATAACAAAACACGGATGGAAACTCTGAGAAAATCTAAAGTAGAGGTTTTTCCTCCTGAGAAATATTAATTATTCTCAATCTCCTGTATACTCTTAGTTAATAATGACAATCTCAGCAACTACACTTCCCTTCACAAAAAAGATTTTCTTATTGTTCAGCAGTGAAGGGATAGTAAACTTGAATATCTGTACTTTAAACAATGTGTTTTAATATTCAAGTTTCACACAACTTTATTCAAGCAGCTGCATTGACCTACAACCCCCATATGTTTTGAAGGGTTGGAGGAGACCCACACAGACATGGGGAGACAAACTCCCTATAGACAGTGCCAGATTTGAACCTGGAGCACTGGCACTGTAACAGCCATGCTGCCCTGTTCATTCTCAATTACCTCTAAATTCCTGCCATTATCACATCCACATTCAATTTCCCACATTAATTGGAAAGAGGAGAAACTTTTGAAATTTTTATCTATTTTTTTATTTTAAATTTAGACAATCAGTAGTCTAATAGCCTGTTTACTCGTGACAATGGTTAACAAGACAACGAATGTGTTCAGAGAAAATTAAGAAGTATGTTATTAAAGCCTCTGCGATTTGTATTCGTGGTCTGAATGCATCAGAATCCTGGAGAATTAGCAACACTTGTTCCTGAGAAATCTCTAAAAGATGCCAATCCTCCCTCAATGTTGTTGAGTGGCACTGGGTTATGGTACAGGACTGTGAGCAGTCGTACTGATCACGCCTTTGCGTCATGCCTACCTGCCTGAAAGTGACCCTTAGATGCACAGCTGAGGGAGCAGGTCTCTCTCTTCCCACTCTTGACGCAGGAAAGTTGTGCTCGAGGTGGGTTGGAGTCTGGCAGGCACTTTGCAGCTTCTGAAAATTGAAAGAAACCATGAAAAGCTTGGAGGGAATTTTTCAAGAAAGTTTCAGTATTAATTATTACAAAATCAAACAGAGGATTAACGTCTGCAAAAAGTAAAATTAATCAGAGATAGAAACTTAATTTGGCATTCTTGTTTTCCTCCTGAGTGAGTTAGATTAATATTTTCTTCATTCTAAATGTTTGGTGGCAATCAAGACAGGAGAGGGCAGCACCCTGACCTCATTCCAATCTCCATGGTTCAACAACACGACCTCAGTCCAACTTTCCCAAAGAAAGCACATTAATCTAGTGCCAACCGGCTGGTTGGGTATCTTTCTGAATTAACTTAAATGGAAACCTTATCAGCAATCGCAGATGCATGATGCTTGACGTAGACTGGGTTCTCTTTGTGTTATTATATCGGTAATTTTCATCGTGACAGCTGCATGTTTGGATACCTGGGTGAAGTGAGTTGTTTCTTGAAATGAATATTTGGAAATTACATACTGAAAATAGATTTAAGGGGGAGAAATGAGGAAAATGGAAGCTGTAGGGGAAGAACTTGACTTGAGATGTCAGGATCTTATATTGACGTGGACTGATGAGAGGAAAATTTGGGTTCTGCCCAGTATGTAGTGGCTGTATAACGGTTGTACTGCAAAAATACTTATATCACAGGTTAAAGACAGATAGGGCAATAAAATCTACTCTACACTCACCAAGGGAAGGGATGTGATGCCATTAGCAAGACATTGTGAAATAAGATAGAAACCTTAAGTTATCTCAGATTGAAATTACATAAAAAATGTTGAAAAAATCAGAATAGAACCCTGTACAGATGAATTATGGATTAAACGATCCTTCGAGCAATGCCCTCTCTTTCCCCATGGCTACTCCTTGATAACTGTCATGGTGACTGGCAGCAGGATTCCTTTGATATTATGAACAGTAAGGCCTTTAACAAGAACACATACAAAATTAAAACTTCTAAAATGGGACATTTACCAGTCTGTTGCTTTAATTTTGTTTGTCCTACCTTTGATGGAGCTAATCAGTAGCAATAATTTTAATAATTAATATTTCCATGTTACGGACAAAGAACAAAGTGATTTCTTTATTTAACCCTAAAAAGAAAAATCAGAATGCAACTGCCCCATTTATGCACATATTAAAAAAAATGGGAGGAATAAATCTGATCCATTTGAGGTGTTTTTGAGTTATTTAAATCTCTACACTTTTCTGAAGGTGCTGCTGAGACAATACAACTTTGTAAATATAAGCTTTTGGTCCTCCAATGTGAACCTAATAATGCTTTGATTTGATGTAATGCTGCAGATTAGCTACTTGCAACAGTGTCAGCAGGGGGCGCCAGCGATCCAGGTTTGCCACATACCCATGCAGTCTTTTTTGTTCCAGTGCAGTCTGTAGCCACCATTGGGACAGGAGCATTGATAGCCTCCTGGAGTATTAACACAACCGTGCTTGCAGCCACCGTGGTTCATACTGCATTCGTTGATATCTTAAAGAGACAGACGAGAAGTCTAATAGCATCTTGTAAAGGAATCTGCTCGCATTTTTGTCCAGTGCTTGTAAGCTGTCTTGTCCCACACCTCTGCAATAGAGACCATGGGCAACTCTTTCAACTGGTGTTTCAGCTGATTAGTGCCTGATGATGAAAATTTACAGCACTGGCAAGTTCAAATCTGCCACTGTCTGTTTGTATGTTCTCACTGTGATTTGCATGTGTTCTCCCTGGGTGCTCTGGTTTCCTCCCACCCTCCAAAAACGCTCAGGTTCATGGGCCGAAAGGGCCTGTAACTGTGCTGTACCTCAAACAGTCAATCACCTATTTTCTCTTCCCAGGATTATTATTTATCCCTTTGGACTCCATGACCTGGGTTTCAGGGACTACCGCAAACACCTATAATCAATGTCCCCATTTCCCGGGACTGGTTTTATACCCAAACACCAGGTGATTTGTACTGGTGTTCCTACTGTAGTTTACCCATAGACCCAATCTGGAGTATATATAATGAAAGGTTAAAAATGGACAGAGTCCTAAGGATTATCTCTGGAAGGAGAGGGGAGAAAAATAGTTAAAAAAAATGAAAGTTCCTGTAGATCTTGTGTGAATAAAAGATTATCCATCTTTCCAACAAAGTGTCTAAACTAAGGTCACATCTACCTCTCAGGTATTTGTGAAAGATAATAATTTTAAAGTTCATTTTCATATGCTTCATAACATGTAAGATGGTGAAAACAAATTAACTGGTTCCTGTTCACTAAGTTTTTGGTCGAAAATTGCTGCAGCTCTTGCATTAAACAGAAATTACACTTTGATAGTACTTCATTGACTTTGGTCATTCTTTTTCATATAAATGTTTAAATGTTATTTAGGTACAGCACAAGTGTTTCCATGCAGCATACATCATTCTCTGGACAGATTGGATGGATCCACTGTTCCCAAACAGCAGCACTGACTTTCAAAAGTATCAAAACAACTCAACAATAAAACCTCTCAGTAATACCTGGAATCTGGTGGAAAACACCACGTTCTGTGGGTCAAGCATCATCAATGGGAGAAAAATGAATGGTCAACAGTTCAGGCTGCCACCCTTCATTAAGGCAGGTTAGGACTTTATTCCCTGGGGAGTGTAGAAGAATGAGGGGAGATTTGATAGAGGTATTGAAAATTATGATGGGTCTGGACAGAGTAAACATAGATAGGCTATTTCCACT
This sequence comes from Narcine bancroftii, assembly GCF_036971445.1. Taxonomy (NCBI): domain Eukaryota; kingdom Metazoa; phylum Chordata; class Chondrichthyes; order Torpediniformes; family Narcinidae; genus Narcine; species Narcine bancroftii. The sequence continues at coordinate 229,036,885 of NC_091473.1, read as the reverse complement.
GAGGGTAGTTGAGATACAAACCAGAGGACATGGGTTAAGATGAAAGGGGAAAGGTTTAGAGGGAAAATTAGGGGAATTTTCTTCGCACACAGAGTAGTGGGAATGTGGAACGAGCTGTCAGCTGAAGTGGTGGATTCGGGCTCAATTTTAATTTTTAAGAAGAATTTGAACAGGTACATGGATTGGAGGGGTATGGAGGGCTATAGTAGGGGAGCAGATCAGTGGGAATAGTGAAAATAATAGTTCAGCACAGTCTAAAAGGGCCAAAGGCCCTGCTTCTATGATGTACTGTTCTTTGGTTCTCATTGAACCAAACTGTTTCCCAAATTTAGAACAGAGAATACGCAGAGATTAAATCTTAGGAGTTCACCAGAAGTTTAATGGAGGAAACCAAGGGTTAGGTCCTACAAACTGCAGTCTTGAAAGAGGATTTCCTGTCACCTCAGTGAAACAAGAAAGTCTGCAGACGCTGTGCATTAACTACCTGTCGTCTCAACCAGGTTACTAGTATAATATGAAAACCATAAACAGGTCAAGCAGAAAACCACTTAAATGCACATTCAAAACTATCACTGAAAGTGGATACATCATTCAGGGCAAGATGGCAACAATAAAATCAAACATCGTCATTGGAAAAACCACAGAATTAAACATTGATGGATAAAACAGTTTCACTATTATTGCTGATTGACTGCAGTGGGTCAGTAAGCCAAATAAGGACCAAAAAAACTTGGGAAAAATAATGATTGCAGGAAAAACTAAAGTTACAATCATTACTATGCAATTATGGTTTTACAAAATAATCCAGATGGGTTCATGAATCTAGCCTCTGGAGATTTTACTGGGTTTCGAGTACTAATTGGAAAGCTTAGAATGTCAGATGCTGGTGTGGCACAGTTAGTGTAGCTGTTAGCGCAACGCTGTTCCAGCACCAGCATCCCGGGATCGAATCCAGCGCTGTCTGTAAGGAGTTTGTACATTCTCCCCGTGTCTTCATGGATTTCCTCAGGGTGCTCCGCTTTCCAACCACCATTCAAAAATGTACAGTTGTGGGGTACTTGGGTGGCACTGACTCATGGGCTGGAACTACCCTGTTACCATGCTAATGTCTAAATTTAAAAAAAACATTTAAAATCTAAAATAAAAATTTTAAATATTGTAAATGCTTAACAGGTCAGGAAATTTCTGGGAGAAGAGAGACAAAGTTCAAGTGGCAGACCTTTCATCTGCCTTCCCTTCTATTCCTGGTGACTCTGAACTCCAGCGGCCATTCCTGGGGAATCTGAGTGCCCTCAGCCACTCCCTGGGATTCTCTCAGCCCACCTGGGAACTCTGACATCTATCTCAGTCACTTCCAGGGAACCTGACCTCTCTCTAGGCTGCTCCCAGGAACTCTGGCCTCTTTTTCAGCTTCTCCTAAAGTCTTTGGCCTCCCTCACAGCCACTGCCAGGGGCTCTGGCCTCTCTTGGCCACTCCCAGTGACTCTGGCCTCTCAATCACTCCTGTGAACCATGGCCTTTCTTCACCATCCCAGATTTCTATTTCAGCTACTTTGGGAGACCCTAGTCTCCCTCTCTCAGGGACTCTGGCCTCCCTATTGGCTGTTCCTGAGGTCTCTTGGCTTCCTTCAGAATGCTATTGTGGTCCCTGATCATTGGGTTACCCTGGGACCTTGGGCTGACTCCTTGGGTTCCTTGCTTTTTTCTCTTTGCATCTTGTAGGAATTGAGGCCTCCCTCTCAGCCATTTCCAGGATGTCTTTTTTTCTCTGCCAGCTCCCCAGATATATGGATCTCCCAGTGGCAACCTATTTCAATGCCCCACCCCACTCCCAGGACAACATGTCTCTCCATGGGCTCATGCACTAACTGAAACCATTCACAATTTGGTGGAACAACACCTCATTTCCATCTGGGAACCTTCCAACCAGATGGCATTAAAATCGACTTCTCAGGTTTGCATTCCACATTCCCCCCCCCCCCCACCCCCTCCACAGATCCATTCCTCTTCCTTTTTATCTCCTGTCCTCCCATCCATGTCCACCTATGGTGCCTTGGCTGTTGGCCTGTGCTCCTCCATCTGCCTTCTCTTCCCTCCTTTCCCAGCCTTTTTATACAGGCTCCTGCCTACTTTTCACTCATACCTTGAAGGGCTCAAACCCAAAACATCAGTTAAATATTTTACCTCCTATGGGTACTGCCTGACCTGTTGAGTTCCTCCAGCATTTTTGCCTTTTTACTACAATCACAGCATCCACAGACTTTTGTGTGCCACTCCCTGGACATATGATCTGCCTACATAATCCCGGGACATATGATCTGCCTACACTATCCCCGGGCATATGATCTGCCTACACAAACCCTGGGCATATGATCTGCAAAATACCTGTATCACGATGCTGGGAATCTGAAGAGAGAAAAAAAAACTGAAAAGATTTATCAGTAAGTGAGAAAAGCACTTACTGAAATGAATTGCCTTTCACAATCCTAGAATTTCCCAAAGAGTATGACCATAAATTACTTTTGATGTGTTATCTTTCATGCACAGCAGACAAAAAAAACATAAAAGCCACAAACAATATTGAGATAAATGACCAAATAACCTTACTAGCCAATACCACTCATGAAACAGTAGTAGGATTGCATTCATATCTATATATGAGCCCACGGTCAGTGCCAGAATGATACTTAGAGGAGGGCATTAAGGTAACCGGGTGGTGCACAGTCTGACAGTTATTAATTTGCTCAGTGGGGGGGGCAGGGGGTGTTGGCAGCAGGCTACCTGCCCGAGTGGGGCACAGTCTGACAGCTGTTAACTCGCTTGACGGGGGGCGGGGGTGCCGGCACCAGGTTACCTGCTTGGGTGGGACACAGTCTGACTGTCGTAGACTGGGGCAGGAGGGTGGGGGGGGGGAGTGCTGGTAGTGATGCCAAGTGAACGTAATCTTCCTCCATCCCCCTGAAGTAGCAGCCAAAAGAGCTGCTTCTATTGCATGGAGAATCACTAGCACGCACCAAGCTGGATGCTAGTGACGCTTGACGCATGGTGGGTCTGACGGCAAGCGATGGCTGCGAGCGCACGGGGGCACAGCATCTCACTAGCGGGAGGGCCATACCGCGCATGTGGGCACAGCACCTTGCAAGGAGGGGCCAAGCCCGCAAATGCTCCCCCTTGGTGCCGACCGTGTAGAAGCGACACAGCATAGTGGTTAGCGCAACGCTGTTGCAGGGCCAACTGCCCGGGATCGAATCCAGCTCTGTCTGTAAGAAGATTGTACATTCTCCCCGGATCTGCATGGGTTTCCTCCACGTGCTCTGGTTTCCTCCCACCCTTCAAAACGTACAGGGGTTGTAGGTTAATTAGGTGTAATTGTGTGGTATGGGCTTGTGGGCTGAAAGGGCCTGTTACCGTGCTGTATGTTTTAAAAAACGAAGCCAGAGTGGAATTTAATCCCATTCAGAGATGGATAGAACAATGCAAGTTACATCAGAAGCTAGTTTGTCACTTTGACATGATTTTGTTTTTACATGAAATGACACCCATCTCTATTATTGTATTGATAAGTTCATTTTAACATCCTTTATTATTCAAAACAATGCTACAGACAAATTCTTTGTGTTTTGATAATACATCATAAGTCTAAAATTTGACTGTTAATCTTTCTCTCCCCTAAGATGGTGTCTGAACAACTTCCACTGTTCTGGTTTTTTTCATTAAATGCTAGGATTACCTTGTGGTTGCACCTCATAATAAGATAATAAGATCTGTGAACCATTGTATTACTCAGATACCTGTTACTCCAAACAATGTGTGCTTGGCAACGCTGACAAAGAGGAATTGGGGGGTGTAGGGGGGAGGGAAATAATCAGACTTGCTTTAATGTCATTCAGAAGTTCAAGATCTCCAAACGTTAGTACAGTACTCCTGTTATGTTCATGTTATTTCAGATCTATAGGGGAGCACAGATAGCAACAGTTTCTCGGAGTGATTTCACCAGTACCAGTCTTCTTTCTGGGTGGTGAGCTCACAAATACAAGACTACAAAATGAGCAGCACAGAAAGAATGTTTCAGTCGGTCATCGTTGCTTGCCCATCAGAGTGTTTTCACCCACATAAACACTGAAGAAAGATCAAAGCTCAAGATCAGTTAGATAATTTAGTCATCCACGACTGTATGTGTGGCATATTACAGTATTCTTCAAGTAAGATCTGCTTTCTATACAGGCTGCTGTGGATCCATATGAGAATGGCAATTAGTCAACAAGAAGCAATTTATTTTAAAACATTTAATTAGAGCTCCTGAATGTGATTCCATTGTTAGGCGTTTAACACAACTCTTGAAAGCAAAGTATATTATTTAATAGAACCATTGGACAGAAGGCAGAAATTGCTTCATTATCTGACTGATTATTCCTCCCTCAACAAACATATTTCAAATGATATATAAAAGCAGTAAAAACGGGAAGCCTTCTTTAATTAAGCATTTCTTTCAGGGCGATGGCTTGATCTTTATGAATAGCTACCTACCAGAGATTTGGCATATCTTTCTGTTGATATGGTAGTTTGGGGGCAAATGGGTTCAACGAGTGCACAAACACGCACACCTGGCTCATGCTTTTTAACCTTGTCAGGAATTACAAATGAGCCTGTTCAACAAGTCCATTGGGCATGCAATGAAAAACTGGGGATCAGGGAGAATGTGTTTGAAATTATGTGTGAATGGAAAAGTAGAGGCAATAGTACTAATTTTCATTAACTTCAATATGGGTGTGGCACATTGGTTCCTGCTGAAGATTCATGACATGAAATGTTGACCAGATTCCTGATCACAAGATGTACACTGGTGGAGGAGTGAATGAATGTCTTGACTGGTAGGATGGGAATAATAATCAAGCAGTGTGCTTGGAGCTCAATGGGATTGAACACCTAGAGTTGCATACATTCAGTCAAGTGGATAATTTTCCTTCACGCTCCATCGAGTCCGTTCTGCTAATCTAATCATGAACTATCCATCCTTCCACTCAGCCCCACACTCTGGCCTTCTCCATGTAACCCTTGGTGTCCTGATTTATCAAATACCTGTCAATTTTAACCCAATTTATAAATGTCAGTCCAAAGCCTTTAACAAAAAATTCTATTCTAACCTGTCAATTTTAACCAAATTTATAAATGTCGGTCCAAAGCCTTTAACAAAAAATTCTATTCTAACCTATCAAACCTCTTCTCTGCATCTAAAACTACTGCCACAGTTGTCACCCCTTTTCTGAGATAAATGAATTAAACTAATCAATCAAGCAACAGTGTCAACAGATTGTCACTTTTTAACAAACCCTGTTTGGTCCCATATGAATTAAATGGTAAATATTTAGCTAGTCTGTTCACTAAAATTTTAGCACTAATTTTCTAATCTGCATCCAATAATGATATTGGTCTAAAAAAAATGCAGGCTTTAACAGATCTCTATCTTTCTTTGATATAACTGCAAGGTCTTTTCCTTCTTGAAATTTGTTTGCAACATCTGAAAATTGTATGTAGCAGCTGGCACTAGTGTGGGCACTGATCTTGCAGTGCAAGTCAGGGTCAGTCAGAAACCTTGCATCGGGATGCCAATGGGGCACTTTTGTTCCATAAGCTACAAAAGACACTTTGGTATTCTTTGCTGCATTGTAGAAGTTACAAAACCTCTACTGGCAAATTGAGGAAGCTTCAATTTTGATAAAAGCTGATTTGGGATTCTCACTGTTGGCTGCATGATGAGCTCCCTCAGCAGCTTTTGCTCTGCCACTCTCCACCCATTAGTGAACCACACCTTTGTTGCTTGCTAACACTCCCCGTCATCCAAAAGAGTGTTGGCTGTATTGTAGACTGACACTTCAGTGGTTGGTTTCCTGAAATAACAACTGTGAGAAAGGGTGTTACAATTGTGGGGTATCAGACTTCTAATGGCCATTGTTCCTGACACAGAATGCCAGTAAACTTACAAATTATATACAGTAATTACATTAAAGGGAATTTTTAAAATGATATTGCTAGTACCTTTTTAAATCCTGCAGTAATTATGTACAGGTATATGAACTTCTATAAAATTCTCCAGAACATATCATGTCCTACATTCTCAATCCTGACTGACTATTGCAAGATGGCCTTCAGGTCCTTTCCTTTCTTCAGGTCTTAATCTCTAGCTCTACATTCTTTCAAACATTGTGGACCAGACAAACAATATCCACAAGTGCTGGGGAACTCAGCAGGCATGAAGCATCAGGTTTGTTCCTCATTGTTTCTCCATCAGTCAATCATTTTTAGGAGATCCCTAACACAACATCTCTGGATTTAATTTTCTTTGCCGTTTTCAAAAGTCACCTTCAAAGGGTCTGCGTTTTCCTAACCATTGTCTCCCATTTTTGCCTCTTTCAGGGTTTCTCTTTGTTATCATTCTGATAAAGTTGATGCATTTACTTTTTCTCACCTTATTATTATTCAACACTTACCGAAACCATCAATATCCATTTGCAAGATTGTGTCTCCTTCTCAGAATGTGCTAACCTGTCTATCTATGTATCATCAGCTGGCGTGGTTACAATATACTTTTGAGTTCAGAATAGGTTAGATGGGTTCAAAGAGAATAAAGGCTGAACAAACAGTGGTCTTTATTTACACAAAGGGGAATTCACAAAAAAGGGCACACACTGACAGACTAACGTACACAGCACACAGGCACTTATACCCAGAAAAGAGGGTTTAGCTTTTTCAGTACCCACCTACCACAAGCATAGTATACTGCATAACTAAATGAATATATACACATGAACCTGATCTCCAGTGTGCCCGCTGCTCAGGATCCGGAATGGGCCCATTGCAGTCAGCCCTCTGGAGTTGCCAATGGCTCACAGCCTGGAGTTCACCAATGGTCACAACTAACAAAAACATTCACAGCAATAATGCACAAATAACTACACATCGGGGGTGAATAAATCATTTTAAATATTCTCAATTGAGAATGCAAGCACATAGTATCTATCAGCTCTAGCAGGCACAACACACTAATAAACAGTAAATTAATTACAGCTCGCAAGTATATTCAATACATAAATCCTGGCTCAGGATCCAGGACAGGCCCATTCCAGTCAGCCCTCTGGAGCTGCCTGCAGCCTGGACTTCAGGCATGGTTTGAAGACAGCAGCAAACAAAAAGAGAAAAAAACACGTGCTCAGGTTTTTCAATGCAGGACCCAACCCCGTGAGCTTCAAGGACCAATCATGCATCAGCATCACCTGTGGGCAGATCTAACCATTGATTGGCACAAGGAGGACCAATCACACATCAGTCTCACAGGTGGGCAGATCTAATCCTTGATTGGCAGCTGAGGTGATTTCCAACTGGGCTCCAGCCAGAGACTACTTTCCCACTAGATTCCAGATAGAGAAGCCACATGACCTTCCACAATCTACACTACATGCACTTAGAGTCTTCATTCGTGCCGTTAAGATGAGGTCCCAGCACTGCGGCCTGCACGCCTTTATTAATTGCTGATTATCAATCTGAAAAGAACCAATTTATCCTGATTCTCTGCTTAATGTTTAATCAGATGTTTTACTCCAATATGCCCAGAGTTTTCACTCATGGGTATTGAAGAATGTCCAGTAGGGAATGGAAATACACCACTTTGGAACTTCAGCAAGTTACAGAACAGAGCAAGCCACTCAAGTTGGAAAAACTAACTGCCAGAGGAACTCTACGGATCAAGCAGGATCTGTGGGAGAAAGGAGGTCAACATTTTGGGGCACGTCCTTGTTTTCTCAATGCAAGATCTGTATAGCCTGGCTCCTCTCTCCCACTCACCCATCCAATCCCATCACCCTGCAAAGTTTTTCCTTTCAAATACTTATCCAGTTGCTCTTTGAACGACTTTGCTGAATCCCCCAGATTCGGACTACTCACTGCAACAAAAAAAAAGCCCAACTTCATATAACTAATGGCTTGTTCATTCTACATTTTCTGGTGCTTGAACCATTTCTTTATAATTAATCTGTCCAGCACCTTATTGACTTTAAATACATCTCTCAGAACCCCCATTAACCTCCAAAGAGAAAGTCTCCAGTTTCCAATTTACCTGGGCCAGATCTATTCTCATCTCATGAAAACTGGCCCTTCTTCAATTCATCTATTTTTCCTTAGCTACTCTAAACATTATGATCAGATTTCAGATTTATTGTCAGAGTACATACATGACATCATATACAACCCTGAGATTGCTTTTTCCTGCGGGTGCACCAGAATTACCACTAATTGGTAGAGCAACAAATAAACTGTTCACAGTGTAAAGCATGTAAACAAACAAAGAACTGTAAACAGATAATGAATGTAAACAAACTGTGCAACAGAGAGAAAACAAAGAGAAAATCAATAAAGTGCACAAGTAAGAGTCTTAAAATGAGTCTCTGATTGAGTTTGTCGTTGAGGAGTCCGATGGTGGAGGGGTAGCAGCTGATGCTGAACCTGGTGGTGGCACCTCTATCTCTTTTCTGAAGGCAACAGTGAGAACAGAGTGTGTGCTGGGTGGTGAGGGTCTTTGATGATTGCTGCTGTCCTCCGACAGCAGCATTCCCTGTAGATATACTCAGTTGTGGGGTGGGTTTTGCCTGTGATGTCCTGGGTTGTGTCCACTACCTTTTGAAGGGGTTTACCAAACCTCCACCATCTCCTGGGTTTTCCTATGATCCTCCAAAATAGTGACTCCCAAAAACATAAATTTGTTCACCCTCTCAAACTCTAATCCCCAAATGATCTCTGGATTTCCTGAAGTCAACAATCAACTCCTTAGTTTTGGTAACATTGAGTGCAAGATTGTTGTTGCACCATTAAGCAAAGTTTTCAATCTCCATCCCTTTCCTTTATACAACCCACTACTGTGGTATTGTTGGCAAATCTGTAGATGGTATTACTGTTGCACCGAGCCATACAGTCTTAGGTGTAAAGTGAGTACAGCAGGGACTAAGAACACAGCCCTGTGATTCTCTGGTACTGATGGAGATTGTGGAGGAGAAGTTCTTACCAATCTTCGCTGATTGTGCCTGGAGGTGAAGAAATCCATGATCCAATAACATAGTGGGGTGTTAACTCCCAGATCTTGAAGTTTGCTGATCAGTTTTGAGGGGATGGTGGTGTTAAATGCTGAACTGTAGTCAATAAAGAGCATCCTGATTTTTGCATCTTTGCTATCCAGGTATTCCAGGCCTTTATGTAGAGCCAGTGAGATGGCATCTGCCATAGACCTGTTACTACGATAGGCGAACTGAATGTATCCATGTCACCGCTTTGGGACCAACCTTTCACCATATTATGATCACTATTCCTTATACTTTTCCAGCAGGTCAAGAAGCAGGAGAAAAGGAAATGTCGATATTTTGGGCTAAAATTCTTCATCGAGACTTAACTGAACACTGACATTTCTTTTGCTGCCACCGATTCTACTCAACTCATGGAGTTCCTCCTGCAGACTGTATTTTCCACTGATATCTGCTCTATTTGGCTCACCTCATTCACCAGAATTAAATCCAGCAAGGAGGCTTTATTCCTCATTGGGCTGAAAATATATTGATCAAGGAGGTCCTCCTAAACACATTTCCAAAGTTTCTACATAATTTTCCTCCCATTTTATTATCCTAGTCTTTTTCGGTCATGAGGTTAATTTTTTAAATGTATGAATTCTCATATATTAAACAATTTGAACTGAAATATTCACAAGTTGTATACATAGTGAGAGTATAGTGTTTGATAAAAACATAAATTGAAAGAACAAATAACTTTTGTTTCAAAATCATCCAATGTACTTCTCTCGGGCATTTACTGTCCTTGATCAATTAAAGTGATTTAAAACAGTAATTATAGAGTGGGTCATACAAATTTACTGATGGCTGAATCTGAAAGGAAACCTCTGATCTGTAGTTTATAGATTACAATGCCTTTAAAGGTAATAACTTAAAATACAGCAATAAAGAACCAGATGAGACATAATCTTAAATAAATCAGGTGAAAAGCTTTAACTGGAAATTCAGTCAGCATTTTTAAAGCCCATCCCATTAGTCATTGTTACTTCAGTATGTTAATAAACTATGGGAAACTGATTCCAAAGGGTTCATAAGTTTCATTATACCCAGTTTATTAATTCTACTTAATAGGATTTTTGCTCAAACTCCTCATGTACTGGATTATGGGATTCTCTTCCCTGTTTTACTAGAAGCTAGTTGATCATTTTCACAGACTATGGTCCCAAATTGCAATTTTGAGGACGTCTGACACATTTTAATAGATCGGTGGCCTTGTAAACCAGGGACCACAAGTTCGTTCCTCGCTGGGGCCTCATTTCTGTGAGGGGCGCTTGACAAAGTGCTGACTCTCTGTCTTCCCTACAGTAGACAAGGTTAAAGAATGTCATGCATGTTACATTCTAAATGTAGTATTACATGGCAATAATGGAACCCTTACCTTTATTATATTCCCTTTATTTTTGTTGCATAATCAAAGCTGGCATCCTCCCTGAAGACTGCTGTGAAACACTTTATCGCGTTATTAAGAATTAAGGACTGTCCTGAAGGAAACTGCGTTCCCAGATTGGAGAGACAGTTTCACTCTTAACTAGTATGATATAAATCACAAATTTGTATGGAGCATTTTCCAAATGAATTATCCAACCAGGAGGGAGAGTAAAAGTTTGCAGCTATTTAGGTAGCTCAATTGATTTCTCATACAGAGTTTGAACATTTTCCTCATGTCTGCATGTGTTTCCTCTGGGGGCTCTGGTTTTCTTCCACCCACTGTAGTGCGCTGTTACCAGAATCAGACACATACAAGGTAAAGACTGTACAACAGGCTTTCATCCACAAAGACTTCCACAGAGCCAGGCTGACTGTAGCTGCAGCAACTCTGAGTGAGGTCTCGGGAGGCCGGCGCAGGCTTATATCTCGGAGGGTGATTGACAGCCGTCCAGGTGTTGTCCTGTCCCCTTACACTCCTGCAGATACAGAGGTTGCCCCCTGCAGTGGGCAGGTGGTGTACCACCACATTCACCCCCTTCTTTAAAATTGTCACGGGGTGGGGGGGGGGGGGGTTGCAGTAACAAGGAATCGTACCCTCTATTCAGAATAAAATATTTACAGATTGAGATGATCTGGCGGCCACCGGGGTCTCTGTGACCATCGTAGGACTGGCTCCTGGTCACTGGTCAGAGGGGAAGTGAGGGTGCTGGTGGCAGGGGTCTGTGTGACTGGTGTGGTGCCGCACGGAAGGGTGGCCAAGGGGGCCAGGGTCGAGTCGTATTGGATGGGAGGGGGAGGGGCAGGTTCGTCCCCCAGGGGTGAAGCGGGCCCCTGGTGATCAAGGAGGTCCTGCGTGCCCCATAGCTGCCTGGGGATGGGGATGTATGCCTGGTCAGCGGCATCCTGGGTTGAAGGATGCCGTGGAATGGTGGGTGCGCCTGCTGGAGCCAGGTCCCTGCTTGAGACTGTGTCCTCCCTGCCACCACCGAACCTAACATAGGTGTAGTTGTGGTTCTCATGTAGGAAGAAGACCTGCTCGACCAGGGGTTCGGCCTTGTGTGTCCGTACGTGTTTACGCAGGAGCACCGGTCCCGGGTCGTGAGCCATGCTGGGAGGGACATTCCAGTCGCCGACTTCCTGGGGAACGTGAACAGACATTCATGAGGGGTCTCGTTGGTAGCCGTACATAGCAGCGACCGAATGGCATGGAGCATCTCGGGCAGGGCATCCTGCCAGTAATGTGTGACTGGAATGGCCCACCCTTTCGACTTGAGAGCCAGGAGGACTGCCTTCCAGACCAACCCGTTTTCATGTTCCACTTGCCTATTGCCTCTTGGGTTATAACCCGTCGTGCGGCTAGTCGCAATGCCCTTCGCCATCAGGTATTGGCGCAGCTTGTCATTCATGAAACAAGATCCCCGGTCGCTGTGGATGAAAGTGTGGTAGCCAAACATGGTGAAGATCTGCCCCAGAGCCCTGATGACGGTGGCCATGAGGTGTCTGGGCAAGGGATAGCGAAAGGAAAGCGTGAGTACTCGTCCACTACCGTGAGGAAGTAAATGTTTTGGTTCATGGAAGGCAGGGGCTCTTTGAAGTCCATGCCTAGACACTCAAAGGGCCGAGTAGCCTTTACGACATGGGCCTGGGGCGGGCAGAAGAAACGGGGTTTATATTCCGCACAGACCTGGCTGGCCTCGGTCATGTCCCTGACGTCCATGATGGTATACGGCAGGTTCCGGGACTTAATGAAGTGGTACAATCTGGTGAAACTTGGATGGCAGAGGGACTCATGCAATGCCTGCAGCATGTCATCATGCATAGATGCACAGGTCCGAGAGAGGGCATCAGGGGAGTCGTTAAACTTCCCGGGGCGGTACTGGATGTCGTAGCTGTAAGTTGCCAGCTCAACTCTCCAGCGCAGGATCTTGTCGTTCTTGATCTTGCTCTTGTGGGTAGTGTTAAACATGAATGCCATGGCCCACTGGTCCGTGAGGAGGGTGAATCTCCTGCCGGCTAGGTAGTAACGCCAGTGGCGGACCGCTTCCACAATCGCCTGGGCCTCCTTTTCAATGGCAGAATGCCCTAGCTCGGAGCCGTGGAGGGTCCTAGAGAAGAAAGCGATGGGACATCCCCCTTGGTTGAGGGTAGCAGTGAGGGCTACCTCAGAGGCATCGCTCTCCACCTGGAAGGGGGAGTTCTCATCCACGGCCGTGATGTCCTGCCTAATGCGTATGAAGGCTGCCTGCGCCTCGGGAGGGAGAGGAAATGTTGTAGCTTGGGCCAGTGGGCGGTCCTTGTCCGAGAAGCGAGGGACCCACTGCGAATAATAGGAGAATAGGCCGAGGCACCTATAGCATTTAGCGTGGGGAGGGGAGGTAGCTCCATTAATGGGCACATCCTTTCTGGATCTGGCCTGACAACCCCATGGGCCACGATGTACCCCAGGATGGCGAGGCAAGTGGTGCTAAACACACACTTCTCCTTGTTGTAAGTGAGGTTCAGCTCCCCAGCTGTCTGGAGGAATTTTTCCAGGTTAGCATCGTGGTCCTGCTGGTCACGGCCGCAGATAGTGATGTTTTCCAGATACAGGAACGTCGCCTTTAGCTTGTGCCGGTCTACTATGCGATCCATCTCCTGCTGGAAGACTGAGACCCCGTTCGTGACCCCAAAGGTAACTCGGCCGAACTGGTACAGGCGCCTGTCTGCCTCAAAAGCGGTGTAGGGCTTGCCCTTCAATTGGATGGGGATATGGTGATACGCCGACTTCAGGTCAATCTTGGAGAAAACCCATTAGCAGGCTATTTCGTTGACCATGTTGGCGATCCTAGACAGGGGGTAGGCATCCAGTTGGGTGTACTGGTTAATGGTCTGGCTGTAATCCACGACCATCCTTCGCTTACTTTCTCCTTTGACGACCAGGACTTGTGCTCTCCAAGGGCTGTTACTGGGCTCTATGACACCTTCTGCCAGGAGTCGCCGCACCTCCACCTTGATGAAATCTCTGTCTGCAGTGCAACAGCGCCTACTTCTGGCGGAGATCAGCTTGCAGCCTAGCGTAAGATGTAGGAAGAGCGCCGGTGGGGTGATGTGTAGTGTGGAGAGGCCGCAGGTTGCCCGGGGCTGGTAGGGTGGTGTGCTGTGTAACGTGAGTGGAGGTTGGGGACCCCCAAAAGCAAGGGTTACACTCTGCAGGTGGCACTGGAAATCTAAGCCCAGGAGGACTGGGGCGCAGAGTTTGGACATGACCAGGAGCCTGAGCCCTGTGTAAGTCTCCCTTCCCACAGTTATATCAGCCGAGCAGCGCCCGAGGGTACCAACAGTCTTATCCTTGGCGGCGAGGGCGATCGAGCAGGTGGTGGGGTGGACTTTTAATTTCAGGGAGTGGGCTACGCTCAGGTGAATGAAGCTCTTTGTGCTGCCACTGTCGAACAGGCATTTTGTTACCTGCTCATTGACTTGCACATCCATCATAGAGCGCCTGAGGTCGTGAGGGATGACCTTGGTCAGCATGGTGGCAGCCAGGACTGTCTTGGGGTTGGAGTCGTCACTCTCCGGTTTTGCGCTGCTTGTGGCAGCCGATGGCGTCTGGAGGCATGGGGAGCGTCAGTAGGGCAGCCTGGTCATCACCTGTGTTGACCACGTCGACATCGGTTGTGGAGGGGTCTGCAGGGGTGGTGGGGAGGTCATAGAGGGCTGTTAAAGCTGGTTTCAAGAGGCACACTTTAGCAAAGTGGCCTCTCTTGCCGCATCGGGAACAGTACTGGTTCCTAGCTGGGAAGTTTTGGCGCGATCGTCGGTCTGACCCACACCAGGACCCACAGTACTTACAGGGGCGCAAGCCACCTGCCGCAGCGACGCTCTCTTCCCCAGCTCAGTCTGGAACTGCAGCTGCAGTGTGAGAGGGCCATGAGGGAGCCTGGGGGAATCTGGAATCAAAGGCTTTGATGTGCAGGGCTGCAGCTTCCAGGTTTCGGGCCACTTCCACCGTCTTGGTCAGGGCATAGATACTATCTTCCAGCAGCTTCTGCCAGATGGCCCTCAAGCGTAGCCCTCGGATGAAGGTGTCCCGGATCAGCCTCTGTAGGCACCTCCTCTGTGCCTACCCCGGGTTCAGCCAGACACGGTCGGGTCAACTCTCGCAGGTTTCCCAGGTAAGACTCAGTCATCTCCCTGAGTTGCTGGGCTTGGGTGTTGTGGAGGTACCTTGCACTGAACGCATTCATGAGGGGCTTGTATAAGTCCTCGAGAGTGTCCATTGTGCTCTTGTACGTGGAGCAGCCTTTGGTTGCCTGGAAAGCGTGGGGACCCAGCTTTGACTGGAGTTGGACCAGCCTCTTCCGATCTGAGTCCAGGATGCCGCCTGCATGCACCTCGATGATTCCCTCGACCGCGTGATGCCAGGTCTCGAAGCATGTCTGGGCTTCTGGGTGGCATGGGTCGACTTTGAGGCTCCCTGCACTCAGGAGTTTTTCCTTGGCAGCCATGGGAAAATTTTGTGGATTTAATTGTGGTGCGCTGTTAGCCAGAATCAGACACACACAAGGTAAAGACTGTACAACAGGCTTTAATCCACAAAGACTTCCACAGAGCCAGGCTGGCTGTAGCTGCAGCAACTCTGAGTGAGGCCTCTGGAGGCTGGAGCAAGCTTATATCCAGGAGGGAGATTGACACCTGAGTGAGGTCTCAGGAGGCCGGCGCAGGCTTATATCCCGGAGGGTGATTGACACCAAGGTGGGGCTTGATCCCTTCAGGCCAACTGATTGACAGCCGTCCAGGTGTTGTCCTGTCCCCTTACACTCCTGCAGGTACAGAAGTTTCCCCCTGCAGTAGGCTGGCGGTGTACCACCACACCCACCAAAACATATGAGGGTTGTAGGTCAATTGGGTGTATTAGGCAGCATGGACTTATAGGCCGGAAGGACATATTACCATGCTGTATGTCTAAATTTACATTAAAAATTTATGGAATATGTGGATTAGATGCTTTAATAAAAACAACAACCAGACTTTAAAAAATTCCTATTCACAATTTAACTTTCAAAGATGCTTTAAGGCTACTGAAACCAATCATTAGTTGTAGGACATACACAAAAGTGCTGGAATTCCCACAACTGGTGTAGGACATTCTGGAATCTGTGCCATTGTAACTGAAGATAATAGGTGAATGTGAAGAAACAAACAAACTGCTGTCAGGTAGCATCCACAGAGCAAAATGATCTGTCACCATTACGGGTCAAAGTCCTGCTTCAGGACTGGAAAAGGAGAGGGAAGACAGGGAGTATTAATGAGAGGAGGAGGGGCTAGTAGGTGGCAGGCAGAGAGGAAAGTGGAGGAGATAAAGATTCTGTTGTGATGAATAAAGATGGTATATATCTACGTCCTTCAGTCTCCAGTGATCCAGTCACAGTCACAATGGAGACCAGAAATAAAAGGTTTATTAAACATCGTTGGTTATTGAGAATAATGTTGGTCTCAGAACTACATAAATCAGAAACAGGCCCTTGGGCCACCAGGTTCTACAACCCATCGTCACATGTGGGGAAGTTGCAGTAGTCAAGGAAACACACCTGGTCACAGGGGAAATGCACAAAGCCACAGAGCTAGGCAGTCAGGATTGGACCTGGTTTTCTGGAGCTACGCCTTTCTTGGGCGTTGAAGATTATTCTTAAATCTGTAAGGGCTTGAAGGAGCTTTAAAAAGTCAGAATGTGGACTCATAGGAGAGAGCTTTAAGAAAAAAATATAAATCACTAAAGGTTGTGAAGGAACTCTGATCACTAAGAAATCAGCAAATACATCTTTTCTCCATCCCCAAATTCAAGTACTGACATGAGCTGCAGCAGCTGAAGTTCCTCTCAAGCAAGATGATCTAGCCCAGCAGAGAGAAACTCAGCACCCTTCTATACTCTATCAACAAATTCTCATTTATCCAGCACATTTATGTCTTTTTAACTAGAGGCCCTCCTGAGGCAATCCAAACTTCCCCACTCCTTTATAATTTGTTTCATTTTTTTTCTCCATTTTTCCCCGACAAAATGATGCACTGATCAACACATACATAGCTCTGGATACTATGAAGAGAATGGAATGGAAGTAATCCATTTGAGTTTTATATAGATTTTATCCCAAGCACATTTTGGAAATCAAGCAAGTCTAAGATTTCTTCTGGGTCATGGTGGGAAAGGGCAATCTTCTGGTGAGTGGGGGACTGGGATCAGAAATAGAAAGTGAGCATAACTTGGTAACAAAAGTTGGACTGTGACCTTACTAGAGGGAGTGATTGTCAGAGATTAGGAGGGGAAGATTAGGTTAGGAGGGTTGGTATTTTGGAGGGGAGGGGTACACTTGGTGGTTGGCAGATCTGTGGTCATGTATAGTCAAGCCATTGGTGTAAGGGAGAAGGGTTTTGATATTTTGGAAGGATGGATGGGTGATACAAGATGCAGGCTGACAGAGGGTTCAGGGTGGTGTAAGAGGGATGGAGATTCATGGCTTTCAGGCTGGTTATTGGGATTTGTTAGGAGAGAATTGTGAGCTGAGTTGGCTTGCATTAGCAGTGTGAGGGTTGAGATGTACAAATAACTTTCAATGTGTTGACAAGGCATCTCCAGATGCTACTGGAGACTCCTGCCGGGTTGAGAATCAGGAATTCTTTCTTTGGTATTCTCATTGATAGTGGCATTATGTCAGCTATGTGGCTCCAGCACAAACTCACTTCTCAGAATAGAATTTGTTTTTCACAATCTCCTATCAATGTCTTCAGAGCAGACAACCTGTGTGCCAGAGATGCGATAGGATATGAGATGATAATGAGGGCAACACATCATCCAACAACATCTATTTAACAATACCTCAAATTACAGAACTCAGGTCATGGAATGCTCTGATATAAACAGGTCACAAGGGGTGACTCAGATTTAATAACATAACGTTTACTCCTTGCCAGTTAACTGCATTTTAAATCCTTCCAAAACCTAAATGAAAATGAACACCATTTTACCTACCTCCACAGTGTGTCAGTCCATACAATGTGTAACCCTTGCGGCAAAAGCATTCAAAGCTGCCAGGGGAGTTCACGCAGATGTGATCACACGTTCTGTCAAATGAGCATTCATCAATATCTAGAAAGGCGAAGGGAAATTAATCACATTGCTGAATTTTAGAAGCTTGGCTACATCCAAGAGAACAAACCCGCATCCTCTAAATGGCAAAGGTAGAAGGATGGCCAGCATCCAAATCTCGTGGACTGGGACAGCCTGCACACACAGGCAAGACAGCCTCATGATTTACTCACAATTACATGCCTATACCCATATGGGAGTCATTGCTAACTTCAAGTGCTAAGCTGACCAATTGCCCTTGGAGAAAGATACAAAACCGGGGACAGAATGCAGGAGTGAATAAAACGTGATGCACGTTTAGAACTCCAAACCTCTTTCTGAATGTGAGTAACTCTTACAGCTGTTGTTTCATTGGACAACCACACTTGCTTCTTAATTGATGGTACAATGGTATTTTAATGAAGGGTTGGACACTAACCAGGGATGTCATTGTCTCTCACGTGACTGCACAAAGAGGAATAACTGGAACCAAAGAATAATCGCTTGGCTTTATCCTCGCTCTCAAAAAGAAGTAGTATCAAAACACCAATGCATCACTGATTCAGAATCCAGTCACACATCTCAGATACTTCCTTACAAAACAAAGCCTGTCAAAATACCTCACCAAAAGAAAAAACCTCACCAAAGTGCACATCACAGAAATGGGAATCAATTAATTGGAGTTTTAGCTTTGTGAGGCATTGAAAACAAACTTGCAGTCCTTCAAGTTCAAGTTTATTTATCTTCTGATTGCACAGTATTCTCTGGTCCTTGCTGCAAAACATGTAAACGCACAACCGGACAGAACACACATATAAACAGATAATACATATGCAGGATAAATACACATACATAAAAATAAATAAATATTGTTTAATAAACAGTAGAGTCTCGGATGGTTAGTGTGAGTAATTCATTTAGTCCTTCAGCGTTCTCACTGCCTGTGGGAAGTAACTGTTCCTCAGCCTGGTGGTACTGACTCTGATCCTCCTATATCTCTTTCCCGATGGGAGTAGCTGAAAGATGTGTGAGGCATGGTAGGGGTCCTCAACAATATTGAGCGCTATCTTCAGATAATGATCCCGGTAGATCACGTCGATGGGAGGGGAAGGAGACCCCAGTGATCCTCTCTGCCACTCTTATAGTCCTGTGATTGACCTCGATCCAGTTCTCTACACCAACTGTACCACACTGTGATGCAACTGACCCGGACGCTCTCGATAGAGCTTCAGATACCATAACCAAATGTTTTGTACACAATCGACCGATATGACATAAATATATCTTACAGAAGAAAAATGGCAGCTTGGCTCACTGTAAGATTCATCTGATTTAGATGGGCGTAAATTCAAGCTCGGCTCTGTAGACCTGGACACAAAATCTAACTTTAAATATATTACAATACTGATGGACAGTAGCATTGCCAGAGGCATTATCTTTCAATAGAAATTTTAATTTGAAATCTGATCTGGAATCTAACAAAAATAAAACAATCTCTTGGCACTGTTTTGAAATCCAGCAGGGGACTTCTGGTGCTCAGCACATCATTATAAAACAGACGTTCACTATAAATCCTATTGCTGATTGTAGGACCTCGCTGTGCTCAAGTTGGCTGCTATAATCATCTAGACTAAAATACCATAGTGACTGTGATTAAAAAGTCATTGAGCATCGAAGGTCTCAGAAACCTCCAGATATACAGGATATTCATTCTTTTATGTTGGCACTGCCAAGACTTGAAGGTGCTACAAAATTAAAGTGGGCCAATTATTTATTTTTATCTTCCTTTTCAAAATATTTGTTTTTATTCCCCCTCAAAAGCAACCTGGTTCCAGATGCCACTCAGGACGTGATGTAAATAGGACATTCAAAAGCTCACAAATTTGAGTGTGTAAGCAACTAAAACTGGGTTGAGCTCCACGACGTATAGAATAATGGCTTCTTTTATACTATGCCCACCTTGTGGCAAATTTTTGATATGACTTGCAGGATGGACAGCTGTTCAATTTATTTAGTTTCATATCATTTTTCTTATGACACCCAAACCAAATTTATATTGAAGGAGCATCAGTGGGTTCAATTTTTTTTGTTGCTGATAAGCTGAGATGAACTTTTCTTTCGAAATACAGCACGGTAACAAGCCCTTCCAGTCCACATGTCTATGCTTCCCCCCCCCCCCCCCCCCCCACCCCACACACACACAAAATACACCAAATAACCAATGATCCCCATATGTTTTTGAGGGGTGGGACAAAACTGGAATGCTTGGAGAAAACCCATGCAGATATGGGGAGTACGTCCAAACTACTGACAGACAGCGCCAGATTTGAACCCTGGTCAATGGCACTGCAATTGATTTGATTGATTTGGCTTGGCTTCGCGGACGAAGATTTATGGAGGGGTAATGTCCACATCGGCTGCAGGCTTGTTTGTGGCTGACAAGTCCAATGCGGGACAGGCAGACACGGTTGCAGCGGTTGCAAGGGAAAATTGGTTGGTTGGGATTGGATGTTGGGTTTTTCCTCCTTTGTCTTGTCAGTGAGGTGGGCTCTGCGGTCTTCTTTCAAGGAGGTTGCTGCCCGCCAAACTGTGAGGCACCAAGATGCACGGTTTGAGGTGATATCAGCCCACTGGCGGTGGTCAATGTGGCAGGCACCAAGAGATTTCTTTAGGCAGTCCTTGTACCTCTTCTTTGGTGCATATCTGACTCGGTGGCCAGTGGAGAGCTCGCCATATAACACGATCTTGGGAAGGCAATGGTCCTCCATTCTGAAGACATGACCTACCCAGCGCAGTTGGATCTTCAGCAGCGTGGATTTGATGCTGTCTCCTGTTCGGCTCCGAATCATGGGTCCTCTACCGGCATCACCTACGGCTCCTAGAACGCTTCCACCAGCGTTGTCTCCGCTCCATCCTCAACATTCATTGGAGTGACTTCATCACCAACATCGAAGTACTCGAGATGGCAGAGGCCGACAGCATCGAATCCACACTGCTGAAGATCCAATGGCACTGTAATAGCGTTGTGCTAATTGATATGCTCACAGTACCAAACTTTCTTCTCAGTTTTTCGCTCCCAAGTTTTTTTTTCTTTTTCCCTCTATTTGAAAACAACATTGTTTTTGCTCTTTGGGATTTTGTTGGCTTAAATCATTATTCTGTTAGTTCAGTTCCTTTATTGTCGTGTACTTAATGCACAAAATTTCTTTACTTTTGTTTGCCTGTAAAGATGCCACTAGTCTAGAGCCACTCCAAAGAAAGAGAAGCAAAAAAGGAGTTCCTTCGCAGACATCAAGTGTCCTGAGGAAACAATTAATGCAGCCACCCATTTCTTTGTATATGTCAAAGCGGATAAAAGTGATACTTGATCAGTGATCACTGGGTGCAAATATGTCTGCGGTTACAGGGGAATGTAATTACATTGCAGTATAAGAGGTGCATTTCTTTCCCTGCTGACAGGTGACTGGAGAAGGTTTACTCCAGCCTGATCCTGCTTGTCTGTGGCAATATTATTGAGAATTTTCCTTTCCACAAGTGGAAAAATTAGGGATTTTCTTGATGTAGCTCATAACCAAATCTGCCAATTTCTACTGTCCCTTCTATTGTTCAAATAACTGAACTGAACAAATAACTGCCTTATGGGGCCTAAAACACATTATTTGATCAGGGATCATGTAATTTTCCAAATGATTAATTTGGAGTGCCTTACTTTAATAATGGGTGGCATAAGAAATCATACTTATCTCATACTAAATGCTTACGATTTGGATGGTGAGACAGGAGCTTTACACAAAGACCAAAATGGCGCGGTGCACACCAAGTAGTGGGAGGATGGTTGAGACCACAGTGAAGGCTTTGGCAACACCAGTTAAGTCGGGCGGTGACTCTGATTATGACAAGCACTGGAGAGAGCTGGGAAAACCTCGGCACTCTGAGAGCAATGATCGACAATCATCAGCTGTGGGCAAGCCAAAGGATCACTGCCCTCTGCATGGATTTTAGCAGAGTCATGGGCCATATGGATAAGATGGACTTGGACTTGGCAGCTGAAGGCCTCCTGCCAGCCGAAGGTGTTGGGTATTGGGACCATGTGTAATGGGGAGTGGGCTTCCCACCAGGGTGAAGGTGTCGGGTATTGCTGACCAGTACCAGGTGTGATGGAGAGCAGGAAGCCTGATTTGGAGGTTCAAACTCAATGACCTAGGGCAGTAGAAATGACTACATTGGTAGAAGAAGCCTATTCTTCAATCATTTGGTGCCCCTGAAGGGACTTCCTTTCTTTCTTTCTTTCTCTCCTCTCTTATCTTGTAAGATGGCACCAGTGTGGAGCGACCCTGCTGGTCTTTCGCATGCAAAATAAAAGCTTTTCACTATATTTAATACAGGCAACTATAAGATATAAATACATAGTCTGTGTTCTCCAGGCATAACGATGCCTTCAATAATTGTAAGGCTATTATTTCCATTAAAACTTGGATTTGGGCATGATCTGCCCTTTCTAGTTTTTAATCAAGGAAAACATGTGTTGCAACCTGAGCATGTACTCATGTTACAATGCGGCACTGGCTTTCATTCAATCCACATGTTTTCCAATATAAAATAATGTTGCGATGCATTAAGTTGTGTCAGGATAATGACCGTCAATGTTAATAAAAACCCTGAGGAATCATATGGAGCTGATTTTAATGAAATGTCGTGGCTTACATTTTTTTTATTGGAATTGATTATTCTTTTCCAACATTTTTTTTTCTGAAATGTGCGTTAATTTCCAAACTTTGATGTCCGTATAATAAATCTTTTACTTCCTTGTCTGAAGGGTGGAAATTTCCATTAAAAGCTGACTAACCACAAAAAAAAGCATGCTCCTGTAAAACCACTGAACACTGCCCGTGCGGCAGTGAACTGGAGGGAAAAGGAAGACGTGTCACATTTTCTCCTGGCTATCAGAAACCCATCACAGGGGAATCACAACCAGGACCAGGATTGGTATGGTGTTCTTCAGGTAAAGAAACATCTCAAGTCCAAAGCAAGGATACTGGTGGACAATAATCAAGGATGTAACATTGAGACTCTATAGGGCACTGGTGAGACCTCACTTGGAGCACTGAACAGTTTTGGGCACCTTATTTGAGAAAAGATTTGCTGGCATTGGAGATGGTTCAGAGAAGATTGACTGGAATGATACCAGGAATGAAATGGCTAGCATATAAGGAATGTTTGTCTGCTCTTGGACTATATTTATTGTAGGATGGGGGGTGGGGGGGAACCCCCTTGTGGTGATATTTTGAATGCTGAAAGGCCAGGACACAGTAGATGTGTCAGAATTGTTTCCCATGGTGGGGGAGTCCAGGACAAGAGGGCACAACTTCAGGATAAAAGGGTGTCAATTTACAACAGACGCAGAAAAATCTCTTCAGTCAGAGTGTTGTGAGTCTGTAGAACTTGTTGCCACAGGCGGCTGTGGAAGTGAGATCGTTAGGCGTATTTAAGGCAAAGATTGACAGGAATTTTATTGGTCAGGGCATCAAGGGCTATGTGGAGAAGGCTGGGGCTAAGTGGAAGGATGGATCAGCTCACAACAGAATGGCAGAGAGGACTCGATGGGCCAATGGGCCTACTTCTGCTCTTATATTTTGGGATCTTCTGAATAAGTCACAAAAGCTGGAAATGGCAAGAGTGGAGTGGGTCACAAGGAGGCAAACGTTCAGTTTTAGAAGATGCAAAGCAGCCAATGTGTTCTTAATATCTATAAGATTCCACAAGACTGAAATGTGTGGTATTTTGCAAAAATGGCCACTTTTTAACCATTAATTCACTCAAACTATCCATTTTTGCAATGACTAGTTTGTGCGAAATATAGCTCACCACAGGTCAGGTCCCTGCAATGGACAAGATGGAGTATAAAAATGGAGTTGAATGAAATTAAGTCTTCCTGTCCCCTACAGTTAACTGCCATGCAGACAAAGTTCAATAGTTTTTGCAGCAACATGTAATTTTTTTGTGGTTATTCAGCATTTAATGCATCTCAGAAGTCTCTGACCAAATTGATAATAGGGGTCTGCAGCTCCAGTGTCGGTAAGATAATGTGACACAGGGTTGAAACTGTCTATAGAGGACATGGCTCCTGTAATTCAACACTGCAAAAGGCTTATGATACTCTAGAGAATTGGCACAAAGAGAAGGTATGTGAGGAACCAACCCACTGCGGCAATGATTTCTGTACAAGAACAAGAGAAGGAGATGGCCATGTTCCTTTTGTGCTTGTTTCCCCATCCATCAAGATCGTGGTTTGTCTTCTTATTAAGAGGCAAAAAGAAAACTTGGGGGAAAAAAAAGCCTGCTATTCCACTGTGGGTCTTATTTAGTCATCGTACCCTTTTGGGAAAATACCCATGCCCACAACCTCTTCACACACAATTATGACCCCCCATGCTCTGCATTTTGTGCCAGTAAATTCTTGTTTTCTCTTCGCAGAGAGTGAGAGAATGCAAAACCACGTGTAGAGGTAAGACTGTTTTCAGCAGTTATGGAATTGAGGACAATATTTAAGCTTCAGATCTTACAGTCATGTGTCTGAAGGTAAAGGATAAAGCACTTCCAAATCCTGCAGACTAGTGGTAAACACTTTACAGGATAAGTATAGGAAACAGAAGGCAAAATATGGGCCAAGAGAAATATATTTTAAAAGGGTGGGAATGTTGAAATTAAATTGAGCACAGAATTCAGCAGGGGTAACAATGGGTCTGCTATACATCCCGGGTAAGGGAAGGTACAAAAATAGACTGGCCAGTTCTCCAAATGTCCATTGACTTTCACTGGTAAGCACATGCGAGTGGTTGTCAGGGTTTGGGATGCTGTACTTTTTGTCACATTTATGTTTTCTACTAACCTGGAGCACACAACTGACACGATGCTGGCTGAGGAAATTGAAGAACAAATAATTTTATCGAAATTTTGAAAAACAGTTAGAACACATTGCCTCAAATTAGTTCCAGGTCACTCAAGTAAACTGAGTCGTAGAGTGAATGTTTGTTGTTTTTATGAGATAAGGAAACTATTATCTCAGCTACATCAGTAGACAAAGTAGAGTCGGAGAAACAGAGAAATACATACTGGTTTGATTATAGTTTAAGATAATGCATGTTTCCCTGTGAAGCCCATAAATCTCCCACAATGAGTATTTGCAACATGCTCACAATTAATTAACTTGAGGCAAGGAGTGTGTAGAATGAGCCTGTGTACTGCTTGACTGTGCTGTGTGATGACAAGTATTAAAATGTGATACAACAGACCATTTAGCTCCTTGTTAATGTGAACCAGTCAAGCCCTCAATTTCCTTTGTAGATGTTAACCTCTGCACTAAAATAGCTACAAAAATATTTTTGAGTTTATTTCTCCCGAGGGTGAAGAATTCATTTCTGTGTTCCCATCAGGTCTTTATTATGTCCACGGTGTACCCCGGTAATGCATAGGCAATGGATGAAGCAAATCAAGTCCACCTACATAGATGGCCATGTGTGGGGGGAGTAAAGGAACTAAGATTGTCTTCCATATACTGTACAGGTGTAGTTGCAAACATCTGTCACAGAGTAAAACATCAAATAAGGAGTTGCCCGATCCAGCATTGGGGCAGTCTTTGCATTTAAACTTCACTCCCCCACTCGTTCCTTCCCCATGCATAGTCTTTGCTTCACCTTCCTGTAAGAGCATGGTTCTGAGATCGTTTTGTAACATTAATTTTGTGACCGTAAGATTAATTTTGTACCACAATCCTTTATAACTATCGTATATACTTGTGTAATTGTCAATATCAGGTAATAGTCAACCCCTTCCCCCTTTTTTTTGGGCCAAAAATTGGGTGATTTTGTTTGACCCATGTAAAAGTCGACCACCCTATTTTTTTCCCCGGCTGGCCACCCACCAGAGCTCCCAAAACGCCCCGGCTGCCCACCCATCAGAGCTCCTGACTGCGAATGCTCGCCCCACCTGCCCCCCTCCACCCAAACTCCCAATACCCCAGCTGCCCGCCCATCCGAACTCCAAACTGCAGATCCTCGCCCTGGCCGCTTGCTGATCTGAACTCCTGACGCCCCAGCTGCCCGCCTGTCCGAGCTCCCAATGTTCCGACCGCAGACCAACCACCCAGTCCCAGCCATCTGAGCTCCTGACACTTTGAATGACACAGGTACTTACAAGGTCAAATATATGACCCAAGTAAAAGTTGATCCCCCATTTTTTGGCCTGAAAAAAATGGTCCAAAAAGACCAATGAATAAGAGTATATATGGTAATTCCTACCCCACTGTGCACAGTAAAATAAAACAACTTACTTAAAACTGCTCAGCTTAGTTAATTTCATACAGACCACATCAAAATATTTGTGGGCAAATAAAAACAGTTTGAATTTGAGTTGTTCAGTGTTTTATTAAGCACCAGCCAGAGGGCCTGTCGCTATTTAATTAGTGAACTGAGATGTTCTTCCCTACCAATGTTTCTGATGAAGGCTCTTTATTGAGTCTTGAATTGTTTACATAGTCCCAACCTAATTTATCTGCATAAATGCACAATGAGCCCACGATATTTTATCTTAGTGTAATCCTCAAGGGATCTTGCCTCTACAGTAACAAAAAGAGATTACATTAAGGTGAAACCTAAGTGAGATTGATGAGCCACTGACAAATCTGATTCCAAACGCCACATCACAATCGTTTTTTGTCTATAGTTCACATTCCTCTCCACTCCTGTTGACTGGAAGGACTACCGCAGCTTTCATTTATCTAAGGGCATCGCTCCATTGTTTTGAAAAGAGTGGCGTCTTAAACAAAATGCGAGTTGCCAAATCCGTCACAGCTGATACAATATCATGCAAACCATGCAAAAATGTGCCTGCCGGTTACCTCTTGGGCATCTTATGGTGAAAGCACAACATTGCCGGAAGAACTCAGCAGGTCACGCACCATCCATAGGAGATAAAAATGTACAACCAGCGTCTCTGGCCTGAGCCCTCCAGCTTTCAGATTTATTGACAGAGAACATACATGACATCACATACAACCCTGAGATTCCTTTTTCTGTGGGTGAGGCAGAATTACCACTTATTGGTAGTGCAAAATAAAAGCTGTAAACAGTGTATACAGAACATATAAACAAGATGACCGAACAGACGGAATTTGTGGTGGACATGGAACCCACTTCACCCCGCCGGATTTCTTTTAAAAGAGGAGTGATCGTGGTGGAACCATTATTAATACCGTCTGTATGTGCATGGCTGGCCCGCCCCTTGCTGATTGTACCTGTGACTCCTCCCCCTTGATTCCCCTAATAAACGTGACAATGCCATAACCCCTTCCCCAGAACAAGCTCAGGGCCGGGGTCAACGACATGAGATATGCTATTTGTTTATGGTAATAAAAGCCTATCAGTCAGTCTTTGGAGTTATTGATAGCGCATCAAATACATATGGGAGTTGTGGGTTAATTGGGATATTTTGGTGGTAGAGACTCATGGGCTAGATGGGTCTGTTGCTGTGCTGTATGTCTAAAATAAAAAAAATTAAATATCCTTCAAATTTCCGAGCTTTCAAAAATTTACCTAGCTCCACTTTAAATACTACTGATGAGCTAGCCTCCACACTCTCTAGGGAAAACAATTCCGGAAGTTTGCCACCTTCTATGAGAAGAAATTGAAAGCACCAGTGGACATGAAGACTCACTTCAGGAAAGGGAGCTGGATGACAGCCTGAAGTTAGTAGAAAATGTGACAATCCAACAGGCATGGTGCAACCCGGGGAGAGCAGACTCCACTCTTTTCTGATGCGTCACAGGAAGATTTTGTGGAGGAGTTAGAAAAGAGAAATAATAGGATCAAGTTGTGTTTCAGTTTGTTGAACCCAGGCAGTTAAAATAAGTCCTTGTGCAAATTTTCCACTGCTTCATTTCCTCCTGCTTCCAGTTTAATACGGGCATGACAAAAAAGTGCAGTAATTCCAAATTAGGGGAATTGGGTTTTGAAATATCACTGATTGAGAAGTCAAATTGAGATGAGATTGGCTTATGGAATTATTCAGTTATCAGGGGTTATCTTTGTGGGATTCAAGTCCAGAGAGAAAAGGACAAAGGTCTGAATTATAGTCAAAGAATCTACAACCACAATGAAGCGGAGGCCTCCTTTCATTGGAGTCAATACATCAACAAAAGGCAACTTGTTCCACTAAATTGCCTCTATACTTCCATTGTTTTTTTTTACAGTCTTTTCAAAGAACTTGCTCAATTCTGTTTTAATGTTGTACTAATTTTGTCAAAATAGCTACTTATATCAAAATATTCCCATTGCAATAACTAGAAATGATTTTATTCTGAATTATCGTGTTTATCTACTCATAGTTGCATTGTGAATCTGTCTGGCTCTTAACTAATGTACCAACCACCACTGAGAACCATTTGGAAACCACAGAATTTAGAAAGCTATTATTATGCCTCCTTTGGCCGACAGTGTGGGCACAACTTTTCCTTAATTAAAGCTTCTCATATCCGGAATAATTGTAGTGAATCATTCAGGAGGGACAATCTTCAGCAAAGCTGTAGCCGACCCCCCCCCTAATATCCAACTTATAAAAAAGGGTGGTCAGGGCCAATCTCAATACTACTGAAGCAATGTTTCGCCATTGTGCCTTTGCATTCAAATTTCAGATTTATTGTCAGAGCACATGCATGACATCATATACAACCCTGAGATTTTTTTTCTCTATGGGCAAGGCAGAATTATCACCTATTACCACAATGTAGGCAGGAACAAATAAAGATATGTAAACAACTGACTGCAATATAGAGAGGAAAAAAAACAAACAATAAAGGGCAAAAGTTAATGAGTCCCTGATTGAGTTTATTGATGGTGGAGGGGTAACAGCTGTTCCTGAACCTGGTGGTGCGAGTCTTGTGGTACCTATACCTCTTTTCTGAGAACAGAGTGTGTGCTGGGTGGTGTGGATCCTTGATGATGGCTGCTGCTCTCCGACGCAGTGTTCCCAGTAGATATTCTCGATGGTGGGAAGGGTTTTGCCTGTGATGCCCTGTATTGTGTCCATTACCTTTCACAGGACTTTACGGGTGGAGGTGTATCTATTCTAGACCATGATGCAGCTGGTCAGCACATTTTCCACCACACATCTGTAGAAATTTGTTTCCGATGTCATGCCAAACCTCCGCATGAAACAATATTTATTTGTACATATGAAATACTTGTCCTCGTGTGTATCGTTTGTCTGTGTGTATGTTTATATCTGGTTGTGTGTCTGCGTGTTCTGCACCAAGAGCCGGAGAATGCTCTTTTGTCGGGTTATACTTGTGCAATCAGATGACAATAAACTTCACTTGAAATCCACAAAATTGCAGCAGGTCCCATACCATCTATAGGAGGTAAATTTATACTGTATAACTAATATTTCAGGCCTGAGCCCTTCCTTCGACAGGGTACTTCTCCAGAATTTGTGTGTATTTACTACAATCACAGTGTCTGCCAATTTTCTTGTTTCACTTCCTAGATGTAAGCTTTGACCTCAAGAGTTTGAATTCAGGTAACCTCAGACTGCTTCCCAATTTGTCCTTCAAGTAGGTTTTCAGTCGGTGGTATGCAAACAGTGTACTGTGAGTTATACCATATTTGTCCTTCATTTGTTCAAAAGATAATAATTCATTTCCCGAAAAACAATTTTCTATTCTTTTGATCCTTTTTCTTTCCCATACTTTAAAGGAAAGGTTATCTATTGTGAAAGGGATTAGTTGATTTTGAGTCAATATTAATTTTGGTAGTTGATAATTTATTTTATTCCTTTCTACGTGAATCTTCTTCCAAATGTTGAGCAGATGGTGCAGTACTGGTGAATTCCTATGTTGCACCAACTTTTCATCCCACTTATATAGTATATGTTCAGAGACCTTCTCCCCTATTTTATCTAGCTCTAATCTGGTCCAATCTGGTTTTTCCCTTGTTTGATAAAAATCTGATAGGTATCTTAATTGTGCTGCTCTATAATAATTCTTAAAGTTTGGTAGCTGTAAGCCCCCTTGTTTGTACCATTCTGTTAATTTATCTAGCGCTATCCTCGGTTTCCTCCAACTTTCCATAAGAATTTCCTTATTATTTTCTTTAGCTCCTTGAAGAATTTCTCTATTAGGTGAATTGGTAATGATTGAAATAGGTATTGTATCCTTGGGAAGATATTCATTTTAATACAGTTTACCCTTCCTTTCAGTGTTAGTGGTAAGTCTTTCCAATGCTCTAAGTCGTCTTGTAATTTCTTCATTAACGGCTGATAATTTTGTTTGTATAGATGGCCGAGATTATTATCTAGTTGTATACCTAGGTGTTTGCCATCTAAATGGTGATTCTTTCTTAAACTTTGTGAAATCCGCATTATTCATTGGCATTGCTTCACTTTTATTTGCGTTGATCTTGTATCCCGGTACTTCTCCATATTCCTTCAATTTCTTATGTAATTCTTTTATTGATATTTCTCGTTCTGTTAAGTATACTATGATGTCATCTGCAAATGGATGGATTTTATTTTCCTTCTCTTTTATTTTTATCCTTCTTATTTTATTTTCTGTTCTTATCAATTCTGCCAGTGGTTCTATAGCTAACGCGAACAGTGAGGGAGATAGTGGACATCCCTGCCTAGTTGATCTGCTTAATTTAAATTGGTTTGATATATATCCATTTACTGTCACCTTCGCCAATGGTTTTGAATATGTGATTACAGACACAATGATAATTAAAAGATTTATAACAAACATGTACATCAAACTGCAAGAAAAGGAGAATGAGGAAACAAGCTGTAAACCTAAACAAAAATGGGAACAAGATCTAAACATAAAGATAAAGAATGAAACATGAGAAAAGCTATGCTCCGGAACTATGAGAAATACAATAAACACGAGGTTACGCATGATACAATATAATTGGTTACACAGGCTATACATCACACCCCAAAAGTTAAATAAATGGGACCCAACAGTATCAGACAGATGTTTTCACTGTAAGAAGGAAACGGGAACAACAGTACATGCAATTTGGGCATGTGAGAAAGTGGAAAAATTTTGGGAAGATCTAAACCAGGTATTAAATAAAATCACAAAAAGCAACATACCAAAAAATCCAGAGATCTTCTTCTAAATAATATAAGAAGTAAAGAACTTGGACTCGATTTGGATGCAGCACAAAAAAGATTTATTATGATAGCCTTAGCTGTAGCAAAAAAATGTATAATGTCAACCTGGAAATTAGAAGATAACCTGAGAATACAGCAATGGTACATAGAAATGAATAAATGTATTCCATTGGAAAAAATAACATATAATTTAAGAAATAACATCACAGTAGCAGATTTGCTAGAGCTGTGGGGGAAGGTTTAAACTAGTTTGGCAGGGGGGTGGGGAACAGAGTGTGAGAGCAGTGTCAAGGGAGCATGGCCACCTAGATAAGAATAAAAACGATAACAAAGGTAGGATGGAGGTTAGGGTAGAAGGTAGAAAAGAGAATGTATGTGAGGGTCAGTCTCTGAAATGCATATATTTTAATGCAAGAAGCATAGTGAACAAGGTAGATGAGCTTAGAGCATGGACAGATACTTGGGGTCATGATATTGTGGCAATTAGTGAGACCTGGCTACAAGAGGGGCAGGACTGGCAACTTAATGTTCCAGGATACATTTGTTTTAGATGTGATAGATCAGGGGGTAAAAAAGGGGGAGGAGTTGCTCTACTTGTTAAGGAGGACATTACTGCCGTGAGGTGGCAAGATGGTCTGGAGGGATCATCCTGTGAGGCTGTTTGGGTGGAATTGAGGGGTGAAGGAGGCATGAGTGTGCTAATAGGGGTGTATTACAGACCATCAAATGGGTCAAGAAAACTAGAGGAACAAATGTGTAGAGAGATAACGTATATGTGTGAGAATCATAAGGTAGTGATCATGGGAGATTTTAACTTCCCTCACATTGATTGGGATACCCATACAGTTAGAGGGCTGGATGGGCTAGAGTTCGTTAAATGTGTTCAAGATTGTTTTCTGAATCAATTAGTAGAAGAACCAACTCGGGACAGTGTAATACTGGATCTCCTGTTAGGGAACGAGCTAGGTCAGGTATCAGACATTAATGTTGGAGATCCAGTTGGGTCTAGTGATCATAATTCTGTTAGTTTTAAGGAAGTTTTAGGGAAGAGCAAGGAGGGGCCTAAAGTTGAGGTTCTGGATTGGAGAAGAGCAAATTTCGAAGGAAAAAGAAGGGATTTGGGGAGTATTTAGTGGGACAGGATATTTTCAGGTAAGGGTGTAAATGAAAAATGGAGGATATTCAAAACAGAAATTTTGAGGGTACAGAGTAGTTATGTCCCAGTGAGGATCAAAGGAAAGGCTGGAAGTCATAGAGAGGCTTGGTTTTCGAGGAATATTGGAAATTTGGTTAGGAGAAAAAGGGAGGTGTACAAGAGGTATAAAGAGCAGGGAGCTGACAATTTGAAGGAGGACTACAAGGAGTGTAGAAGGAATCTTAAGAAAGAAATTAGAAAGGCCAAAAAAAGGCACGAAGAGGCTTTGGCAGACAGAGTAAAAATAAATCCAAAGGGTTTCTATAAGTACATTAAAAGTAAAAGATTAGTGAAGGATAAAATTGGACCCCTTGTAGATAGTGAGGGTAGGCTGAGTGAGAAGTCAGAGGAAATGGGGGAAATTTTGAATGATTTCTTTGCCTCGGTATTCACTAGGGAAAAAAATATTGAACCAGTTGAGGTAAAGAAAAATAGTGGGGAGGTAATGAAGCATATAAGGATAACCGAGGAGGTAGTGATGGCTATGTTGAAAAAGATAAAGGTGGATAAATCTCCGGGGCCGGACAAAATATTCCCAAGGACACTCAGGGAGGCTAGTGGACAGATAGTGGGGCCATTAACAGAGATATTTAGGATGTCACTGGCCAAGGGGGTAGTGCCAAAGGATTGGAGGGTGGTGCATATGGTTCCGCTGTTTAAGAAAGGGTCTAAATGTAAACCTGGGAATTATAGGCCCGTGAGTCTGACATCTGTGGTGGGCAAGTTCATGGAAATCTCCCATGATCACTACCTTATGATTCTCACACATATTTGTATTTACAAATATTTGGAGGTACAGGGATTGCTAGGGAGTAATCAGCATGGTTTTGTCAGGGGTAGATCATGCTTGACAAACCTGATTGAGTTTTTCGAGGGGGTTACAAAAAAGGTTGATGAAGGGAAAGCTGTGGATGTTGTCTATTTAGACTTTAGTAAAGCTTTTGACAAAGTTCCCCACAGGAGGTTAGGAAAAAAGGTGGAGGCATTAGGTATAAATGAGGAGGTAGTGAAATGGATTCAGCAATGGTTGGATGGGAGGTGTCAAAGAATAGTGGTAGAAAATTGTTTGTCCAATTGGAGGCCGGTGACTAGTGGAGTTCCTCAGGGATCGGTCCTCGGTCCACTATTGTTTGTTATATATATTAACAATCTGGAAGTAGGGGTGGAGAATTGGATAAGCAAGTTTGCGGATGATACAAAGATTGGTGGTGTTGTGGACAGTGAGGAAGATTACCGTAGATTAAAAGGTGATTTAGGAATACTGGAGGTGTGGGCTGAGAAATGGCTGATGGAATTTAAAGTGTGAGGTGTTACATTTTGGAAAGGCAAATCTAAATAGGTCATATGCATTAAATGGTAGGCTATTGAGATGTACAGAGCAACAAAGGGATTTAGGAGTTGTGGTAAATAGTACCCTCAAGGCTGATACTCAGGTAGATGGTGTGGTGAAGAAGGCATTTGGAATGTTGGCCTTCATAAATCAGAGTATTGAATTCAAGAGTAGGGAGGTTATGATGAAATTGTACAAGGCATTGGTGAGGCCAAATTTGGAGTACTGTGTACAGTTTTGGTCACCAAATTATAGGAAAGATATAAACAAAATAGAGAGAGTGCAGAGAAGGTTCACGAGAATGTTGACAGGATTTGAAGGCTTGAGTTACTGGGAAAGGTTGTGCAGACTGGGGCTTTTTTCTCTGGAGTGTAGAAGATTGAGAGGGGACTTGATAGAGGTGTTTAATATTTTAAAAGGGACAGACAGAGTAAACGTGGATAGGCTTTTTCAATTAAGAGCGGGGGAGATTCAAACTAGAGAGCATGGTTTAAGATTGAAGGGGGAAAATTATAAGGGGAACATGAGGGGAAATTTCTTTACGCAAAGGGTGGTAGGGATGTGGAATGAGCTTCTGACAGATGTGGTCGAGGCGGGATCATTGGTTACATTTAAGGAAAGACTGGATAGTTACATAGATAGGAGAGGACTGGAGGGGTATGGATCGGGTGTTGGTCAGTGGGACTAGGAGGGTGGGGATTTGTTACGGCATGGACTAGTAGGGCCGTAATACTATATGGTTATATAGTATTCGAACAAATTTGGGAACCGT
Source organism: Narcine bancroftii (assembly GCF_036971445.1). NCBI lineage: Eukaryota > Metazoa > Chordata > Chondrichthyes > Torpediniformes > Narcinidae > Narcine > Narcine bancroftii. The sequence continues at coordinate 229,002,790 of NC_091473.1, read as the reverse complement.
ACATGGAACACAATAGAGAAGTCCTACCGTGGACCTCCACCGCCTAAAATGACAGAAGGAGAAGAAGACGAAATGAACTGACCCAGTATGTAAAAGTAGAAGACACAAATTTCTTGTTTACTTTCATTGTGTCACAACGTTGTTTAATGGGTTTAATATATCATATAGGTTGAAGGCTGAGTGAGTGGGGGGGGGGGGGTGAGGTAGGGAGGGAAGGGAGGGGGGAAAAAGGGGAGAAATGACACTGTATATTCAAGAGGGAAATGTCTATGTGTATTTTGGTCAGTATGGTTCATAGTGTGAAAAATAAATTAAAAAAAAAGTTTGAATTCAGATAAGAGACTGTTAAAGGATACAAGTCAGAAAAGCTTTTAGAGGAATTTTAGGGTCAGCTGAGATACATCAGGTCTGTGAAGCATCTGGATAACATTATTCACTAAATTTGAAAAAGTTTGCCTTCACTATCATTAAACATCAAAAAAAATTACAGCCTTGGAACATAAACCCTTCTCACTGACATTTGGGAGAATAACCCTGGAGCAGGTAACAGTCAGGACATTGTGTACTAAATGTGAAAGTCACATCCTGTGATACACTAAGATGAACTGACAGGAGAGATAAAGACAGGAAGAAAGAAAAAAAATGAAATGTGAACAGAATCAAAGGAGATATGGTAGGTCAGGGGAGACTTCTCCTGCTGTTTGAGTTGTTGCAGGGATACGTGAGGTGGTATCTTATGGTGGTAAAACAGAAGACGGTACAATGTTGGGGGTTGGTGACTCGAGGAAAAATACCCATGTAGGATGCGGGCGACTGCAGATAAAGGATTCACACCAAGATGTGGACTGCTGGAGACTGGCTTGAGGCAGGGTGAAGGGGTACCCGGTATCAGAATCGAGATGCGAGAGGATGCTGGAGGCTTCCTGATTGTGTCAGAGGTGTGCACCTGGAGCTCAGGTTGCTGATGGTTTGGACTGATGGTTGCGGGAGCGCTGGAGGCAAAGCCGTGGACATTCAGTGACCTTGGGAAGACTCTTTTTTTACTTTTCTTTCCCTGCTGTAAGAGGCGCTGGACAATTTTTTGTTGATAGCAAACTTTTGTCTGCATTACAGGGAATTTCATGCAAAATCACATTTTCTCTTTTATTACATGACAATAAAATCATCTTGAATCTCAAATTCAGTAATGTCATTGGACATCAAGGGTAGATGATTGGACACTCTCTTGTTACCTCCTTTGTGTTACAAATGCATCTCCCTTGGTCTGAACTTTCTGTCGATGTGGATTGGAGGGTTGCGAATGTGGAATTGAGAGAAATCAGAAGCAGTGGAGGAAAACTGTCAAAGAGATAAAAGATAGAAGGGATAGTCAAGGGGATAGAAAGGGAGTCAGAATAGGCAAATAATCAGAAGTCATAGAAGCGTCAATTGAACAGAGAGAGAGAAAACAGTAGGGGTAGAGTTTGGGATACAGGGTAAGATAGGTAAAGACACAGAATAGAGTTAAAAGGGACAGTCAAGTTAGAGAGAGATAGATTGATTAAAAACAAGAAGGCAGAAGACTCACTAGTGAATTAATTTCCCTCAGAGGTGGCCAACCTTTTAATTTTTAACTTAGACTAACAGTACAGTAACAGGCCATTTCGGCCCACAAGTACATGCCAGGGGTGTAGGTTAATTTGGCGGCAAGGACTCATGGGCCTGTAACTGTGCTGTATGACTAAGTTAAAAATTGAAAGGTTGGTCATCCCTGCTTTAAAAACTTACTTTTTTTTTACACAAGAACATGAGAAATAGGAGCAGAAGTCAAGCATCTGGCTCATCAAGCCTGCTCCGGCATTCAATAAGATCATGGCTATTCTGGCTGTGGACTCAGCTCCACCTACCTGTCTTTTCTCTATAACTCTTCATTTTCCTTCTATGTAAAAATTTATTTAACAACGTCTTCAATATATCTAATGAGGTAGCCGCTACTGCTTCCTTGGGTGGAGAATTTAACAGATTCATTTCCTTCTCATCTCCATCCTAAATCTACTCATTGAATCTTGAGTCTGTGTCCCCTAGTTTCTAGTCTCACCTGCTAATGGAAACAAATTTCCTGCCTCTGTTATATCTGTTCTTTTCTAGAAGATCACCTCTCATTCTTCTGAATTCTGGTGATTTCAGTGACAGTCAACTCAATCTCTCCTCACAGGCTAACCTGGTGAACCTCCTCCAAAGCCAGTACATCTTTCTCAAGAACTGCACACATTTTAAGTTTGAGATGTTTGTATTTCACTGTTGCAGTCCTTTTTGCAATTCCTTGGGAGGGGAGGGGGAGAATGCAAAATGTTGGAAGAGCCAGCACTAAACCCAGTCTGTAGTCACCCCTTACACTTATCTGACATGTTGCTGATCTTATTTCTGTGATTAACGAAAACATGGTTCTAAATCATTTGACATATCAAGAGTGTGACTGGCTGATAACATCTGGCCACCCCTCACCCACATTGGCTTCTCCCCAAAAGGCTTCTGTGCATACGTGACTGCAAGCCTGTAGAGATTTCAGCCGTGGCTTGTCTGATGAGCAGCCAGAAAGGACTGCACTGTGATAAGATTGACTGCAACTGTATACTACTTTTCACAGGCCAAGTATCTCTCTCTTTGGAACCAAACCAATTTTGCTTCTGAGACCAAAGATTGGTCACCAGCAAACCTCCAGTGATGAGCATGGGCTGCAAGAGTTGGTACCTCCACCCATGCCAAATCACGTGCAGCCAATAAACGACCTACTGGAGGAACTCAACATCTGTGAAGGGTGAAGGAATTGTCAATGTTTTGGGTCAAGCCCCTTCATCAATATCCATGACCAGTCCTGATGAAGACTCGCAACCCGAAATGCTGACGATTCTTTTCTCCCCAGCGATGCTGCTTGATCTACCGAGTATCTCCAGCAGACATTTTTTTTTCAGATTCCAGAGTCTGGAGTCCCTCGTCTCTCCTATGTGTCACAAATCATTATGTTTTGCAACATGTCTCTGTCCATAAACCCGTTTTAATCCTTTGTATCTCCAGTCTATCGTTTTTCTAAATCCCTCAGTATCCAGAGGGACACTCTGGTATCTCCAGCATTCTTTACTGAAGTGTCTCGAAAATCTCTATAGGCGTACCATGGAAAGCATTCTGCTGGTTACATGACTATCCGATAATGACAGTGCCAATAGTCAGGAGAAGAAAAAACTCCACAGGGTTGTTAACTCAGCCTGCGACATCATGGGCATTTGTTTTCACTCCAAGGGCATATAAAAGAGATAGTGTCTTAAGAAAGCAGCCTCTGTCATTGAGGACCCCCACCACCCAGGCTACCAACTGGAAAAAGGTACAGGAGCCTGAAGATGAGCACTCAGTGGCACAAGGACAGCTTCTTCCCCTCTGCCATCAGATTCCTCAATGAACCACAGGCACTGCCTTACTATGTCATTTTCTTTTTCTTGCACTATTTTTATTTATTTCGTCAGGTGGTTTATATAAACGTTTGCACTGTGACGCTGCCGCAAAACAATGAATTTCATGGCATGTTCGTGACAATAAATTCTGATTCTAATTGTTCATCTCTATCACCTTTTCCCCCTCCATCCTTATCCTGGAGAGATTTAATCCTGTGTTAAGGTTCTCAAAGGTCTCTCAGGAACAAAAAAGATCCGGAGGAGATGCTGCTTCTTGACTTGTTCCCATTATTGCTATAGAGCCACACTGAGCAGAAGTGGTCTCTTGGCTGCCAGTACAGCTCAGAATAGATTATAAAGTCCTCCAGTTTGTTTAATGGACTAGCCCTCGACATCACCAATCTCCTAACCCCCTACCCCACTTTAAGACCCCTCAGATCAGCCAATTTAGGGTGCTTGGTTGTTCCGCATTCAAACCACAAACTCCGGGGAGATTGTGCCTTCGCTATTGCAGCCCGCCCCCAAACTGTGGAACAACATTCCTCCATCCATCAAATCAGCCCCTTTTAAATCCAGGTTGAAGTTATATTTTTCCTCACAAGTGTTTGGAGGTGATTGTTGATTGTTACCATGTTGTATGTACAATTCTGAGCCTCGGGTAATTGTTTTATACTGCACTTTAAATAGCTGCTTAAGTGAAGATGTAATTTATGATCCGTGCAGCACTTGGGTCAATTTGTATTGTTTTAAATGTGCTATATGAATAAAATAAAATAAAATAAACTAAACTGCCCATGCTGAGCACCGAGTACCCATCTTCACTCCTTTCCGTCATGAGCTTTTGTCAACATCCCTGATTTTTCATGCATTGCATAGCATCAAATTTTCCTTTGCTTCAATTATGTTTTGCTGTTATAGTTTCTCATTTGGATCCCCTACCTGCATCATATTTCCCATTTACAGGATCATCCCTCGCTAATTATAGAAAGGATATAGGTAAAGTGGAGAGGGTGCAGAGAAAGTTTACAAGGATCTTGCCTGGCTTACAGCATCTGGATTACAGGGAGAAATGAAGGAGACAGGGACTTTATTTATTGGAACGTAGACAACTGAGAGGGGACTTGATAGAGGTATTTAAAATTATGAAAGGAATAGACTAGACATAAATAGACTCCTTCCCCTGTGCGCAGGGGAGGCTGAAACAAGAGGCCATGAGTTAAGGGTAAGGGGGCAACACTTTAGGAGAAATATTAGAGGTGGCTTTTTCACTCAGCGAGTGGTGGCAGAATGGAATGATCTTCCGAATGAGATAGTTGCGGCAGGGTCCATTCTGTCATTTAAGAGAAAGTTGGATGTGTATGTGGAGGAGAGGGGGTTGGAGGGTTATTGGCGGAGAGCGGGAGGATTGAGCTAGTGGAGTTGTTCTAGTGAACCGGTGCGGACTCGAAAGGCCCACATGGCCTGTTTCCACTCCGTAAATGGTTATATGGTTATATGGTTATATTCTTGGCAATTCAAGCACTCATGGCAATTCTAACACTCATCCTAATGCATTTTAAATCTTGTGCGATTCCACCCCTTTCTCAGGCAATGTATGCTACCACTACCACTTTGGGTGAAAATATTCCTTCTCAGCTCCTCTCAAACCCTCTTATTCCCCACCTTAAACCTAAGCATTCTGGTGGAGACATCTCCATTTTATCACTATCCACCTGACCTGTGCTCCGCATAGTTTTGTATCAGCTGCTGCCCCATCGGACCTCCAGTCTCCTTGGCTCCAAAGAAAACAAATTCAGCCTACCCAGGCTCTCTTCAGAACTGAAATATTCCAGGCTGCATCTTGGCAACAATCCTCCCCACCTTCTCCAGCCCCATCATGTAATCAAGAAGTTTCCAGATAATGTGGTGAGGATTTTTTTTTAAAAAGGCAGAAGGAATACTAGATTACTAGGAAGAAATAATGCAATTTAAAGCAAATAGAATATGTTTCAGTTCTGCAGGGTCTGCAGACTTCCTTTTTTTTAAACTCTGGAACACAAATGGAACTACCTTACAATCCCTCTTTGTTTGGCATGGAGAGCCTATTCTGCAAATTTAAATTTAGACATACACCACTGTAATAGGGCTTTTCGGCCCACGAGCCCATGCCACCGAATTACACACCCAATTGACCTCGAACCCCTGGTATATTTTGAACGGTGGGTTGAAACTGGAGCACCCGGAGGAAACCCACGCAGACACAAGGAGAACGTACAAACTCCTTACAGACAGTGCTGGATTCAAACCCCAGTCATTGGCACTGTAACAGCATTGCACTAACCGCTAGGCTAAACACGCCACCCCTAATAATAAACATATCGTTGGTGAGGATCTCAATTTCTGCAAATTTTGCATGGAAATAGCATGAAATAGAAGCATCTCATGATATAACTGTCAACAATTTCAGGATTTTTTTCAAATATCCGCATGAATGTAGAACCCCAAGGATGTGATCAGTTGCTGTTTAGCCGCTCCATTGCTGGATTTTTCGTGGAAATTGTGGAGGTTCCCCAACATTAGAATAACAGTGGAGAGAGTGCTTGCCCATTCAAATCGACCTCCCCATCCACTTTCTTTCCTGCCTTCCTTCTCCCTCCTTCCACTTACTTCCCCTCTCTTGGAGTTTGATGGGGCACAGATGTGAAGATTCCACATGACTAATCTTTAAAAAAAAAGACCCCAGCCTAGGTAGATCTGCCCCAGTGATGCTTCTCCACTCATTTCAATGGAGAGGGGTGGCTGTGAGGTGCTAAGAAAGGTTCTGATGGGTTTCTTTTATTACAATGGTTGAGTGTTTTTAAAAGTTTGGAGGTTTTCACTTAAAATAGTTTTTTAATATTTGACTCATTTTGTCATTGATTGATCTAATCTATTGGGTTGAGAGGTAGTGATTAGGTGGCTGTTAACATTTACCCTGCCTTTTTTTGGTCTGGATTTTCCCTCACACTTTCATTCCCCGTGCGTAAAACACAAAAATTTGCAAACACCGTGACTGTAGTAAAAATACAAGACTGGAGACACTCAGCAGGTTAAACCGTGTACTTTATGGCGGGTCAGTTCCAAAGTAGTCAACAATAACTACATACAATGGAGGAAACATATCAGATGTTTTCGAAAAGCCTGAAACATTGGTTATGTGTCTTTATCTTTGCTATATAAAGCACACAGTTTGACTTCCTGAGTATCTCCAGTATTGTGTTTTTATTTCATTCCCTATTATTTTATTATAGGACAAAAAAGCAGGCCTACACCATGAGGGATCAGACTATTCCCCAATACAAATCGCTGGTGCCTAGGAAAACTGCCGAAGGCAAGGTTGCAGTCGCCCCAAAAGTTTGTAGCAACTGCAGTCATTTTACTGCTGATCACATCAGCTGGTCCTCCTACCTATCACATCTGACCACAAAATGTCTTGTACATCTGCAATTCCAAGCTTCTGCCATCAGAGGGCCCAAGAGACCTGTGGCAGTAGTTATTTGCCACCACCCCAACCTCTGCCCCCACCCCCTAGCCCCCCACTCCAACATCATTTACCCATCTTTGACATTTCTCAGGTCCAAGTGACTTCATTTTCACAAGACCAAATGCTCAGGATATGAGGGATGGAATTCTCATCCCCTGAGAAATTTTATATTTAATGGTAGCACTAATATTCATATTAATAATGATTAATCCTCTATGGAGAACTAGCAAGAGGAACGCTGGTAGAACCTCTGGCAGAACGACATGAAAACTTTAAAAATCAACACAGACTGCTGGGAGGATACAGCAGATGGCCGTGACAAACAGTGCTGTACTCTTCATCAATACCTAGAGCAAGGCAAAAGAGTGATCTTGAGTCAATTTGAGGAGCGGGAGAGCCAAGAGAAGAGCACAGCGAACACCAATTCAACGATGCTCTACATTTGCAACAATTGTGGCAGAATCTGCCGTTCCAGGATCGGCCTCCACAGCCACAGTTGACGCTCCTAAACAAACCAGAGGCGCAGAACCCATGATCGATCACGACCGACAGAGACCAAGGGAAGAGAGAATGATTCATTATAATGCTTGAAGCAGAGATTTTATTCTTTAGAAAATACCTGAAATGGATATTGCAGTCAAATGGAAAAAAAAAGTTCCAATCTTAGTAAATGGCACAGTCCATTCTCCCAGAATTCTCCCAAGAAGTACATTCTCACATTGCATTACTACCCCCCACCCCTTAAGCAAACTCAACACTTCCAAAGAAATTCAAGACATTTACAGATGATTCATACACTGTTCATGTTGCAACTCAAAGCATTTTTATCTTACAGTTACGCCAAAAATCTAATCTTCTTGATTTAAAAAGAACATCAGATAAGGACATCAGAAGGCAAGATCACCATAACAGAACCAACAAACACTGAGGTCGCTGAAAAAGCTGCAGTTATTTGTATCCAATGCAGTGAAAGCCTTAACTTCAGATCTCCCACCTGTTACTGTCCAATTTATCCCACCTCAACCAAATATTGAAAATAAAGGTGAGGTTGCAGTGGTAGTATGCCATATACATGAAAATAAATGGCACAGTGTGACGTACCTTGACAAGTCCTTTCATTAGTCAGCAGTTTGTAGCCCTTTTTGCAGCTACATTCAAAGCTTCCAATAGTGTTCCTACAGACATGGTCACAGCCACCATTGTGTAGACGGCATTCATCAATATCTACATAAAAAGAGAGGCACAGAGTGAGAAAAGGATGTGGAAAGAGAGAAAGAATATAGAAAGAGAGAGAGAGAGCACGAGAAGCGATATGGAGAGGGGAGAGAGAGAGAGAGATTAACCAACCAATTTTCAAATCAATTCTGTAATCTCCTACCCAAGATCCACAAACCCAATTATCCTGGTAGACCCATGGTGTCTGCATGCTCCTTCCCCACCGAATCGATGTCTGCTTACCTCAACTCTGTTTTGTCCCCCTGGTCCAGTCCTGCCCCAGCTACATCCAGGACACTTCACTCACCCTCCATCACTTCATCAACCTCAGTTCCCTGAACTCGATCGTCTCATGTTTACCATGGACATTCAATCTCCATGCTCCTCCATCCCCCACACTGAAGGCTTCAAAGCCATTTGTTTCTTTCTGGTCAATAGACCCAATCAGTTCCCCTCCAACACCACCCTCCTCCAGTCGTCCTCACCCTCAATAATTTCTCCTTTGACTTATCCCACTTTCTCCAGGTCAAAGGGGTGATCATGGGCACCTACATGGGCCCCAGCTATGTCCGTCTTTTTGTTGGCTATGTGGAGCAATCCAGGCTACAAGCCTACACAGGCAAGGTCCCACAACTTACTCCACTACATCGATGACTACTTTCCTGCCTCATACATCCATGATGAGCTCGTTGATTTCATCCACTTTGCTGTTCCTCCCTGACCTCAAATTCACTTGGTCCATCTCTAGCAACACTCTCCCTTTCTTTGATCTCTCTATCTCCATCTCAGGAGACCAACTTGACAGACATCTTCTATAGACCCACTAACTCCCATACCTCCCTTGACTACATCTCTTCCCACCCTGTCCCTCTAAGGATTCAATTCCATTCTCTCAATTCTTCTGTCTCCATTGCATCTGCTCCCAGGCCGAGGTCTTCCATGTCAGATCATCAGACTTGTCCTCCTTCTTCAAACAAGGTGGCTTTCACACTATCGCCATCAACTCAGCCCTCAAACGCATCTCTTCCATTTCCTGCTCATTTGCTCTGGCTCCCTCTACTCCCAGATGCAACAAACACATGATTCCCTTTGTCCTCACCTACCACCTCACCAGCCTCCACATCCTCTGGAATTTCTGGTACTTACAACAGGATCCCACCTCCAGACACATCTTCCCCTCTCTGCATTCCGTAGGGACAATTCCCTTCGTGACTCCCTCTTGCACTCCTCCCTCCCCACCAATCGACGCTTGGTATCTACCCCTGTGACCACAGGAGATGCTCCATGTGCCCACACAAACCATTCGGGGCCCCAAAAAGTCCTTCCAAGTGAAGCATCCTTTCACTTGTGAATCTGCAGGAGCCATCTACTGCATCCGGTGCTCCCATTGTGATCTCCTCTACATCGAGGAGACTGGGCACAGACTGGGATGTCATTTTGTTGAGCACCTCAACAATAACGTAGATCTCCTAGTGGCCACCCATTTCAATTCCCTGTCCCATTTCCTTGTTGAGATGTCTGTCCACCTCATCTTCCGACTGGGTACTCTCGAACCAGATGGCATTAATATTGAATTCTCTGCCTTTTTGTTAACCCCCTCCCCCTCAGGACTTCTTCCCCAGTTTTGTCTCTCTCCTTTTTCCCTCCTTTCCCTGTCTCTTTTCCACAATCATTATCAATTCTCACCTCTCCCCTCATCAGATCCAATTAACACCTTATGTTGATCTGGACTCTACCCCCAGCCAGCACTATCTCTATTCTGAAATTTCCTGTTTTTTGGTTATTCCTTGAAGTAGGGTTCAGGCCTGAAATATAGGGAATATATCTTTTGCATTTTTACATAGAAACTTTAGAATTATTCTGAAGAAAATGAGCATACTTACCTCTGGAGGTCCTGATGTGGTCGTTTACAAAGGGGAACTTTTGACCCAATCAGCCTTCCTGTGTTGCTGAGTTTGTCAGTGGGGGGATGTCATATTCATAAGCCTGTTTCTTATGGAGTGGCAGCGGTCAGTTTACACGGCAGCCTGCTCCCTAAGATGGGTAGGGGTAAGTGTAGAGGTACGAGCGGAAGAATTACAGGATGGAATTTGCATTAAAAAAATTCCGTCCCGACATTTTTACACTGCCACTGGAGCAGAAATTTTCCTGAAATGTTCTGCTGTTCAGTGGCTGTGCAAAAGTACCTAAATGTCTCTTATGGACACTGAAAGACCGGCTGAGTTCCTTCAGTATTTTGGTGCGTTTTTACTACAATCACAGCTTCTGCAGACTTTCATGTTTCACAATGTTTCCATTTACTTCGGTTAGAAGGCTGCCCACATTTGCATGCTGGACAAAATTGGATTTACGACTTCCCAACCCATCACTGACCTGAAATGTTTATTCTGCTTCTCTCTCCATAGATGCTGCCTGACCTGCAGAGCATTTCCAGCTACTTCTGCTTTTATTTCAGACTTCCAGTATCTGCGGGGTTTTTTTTAAAAATTATCAGCCTTTTTACCAAGCTGAGTAAGTAACTTCCCATCGTTTTCATTGAGAAGGCAAGTTTTAAAGTAGTAACTAAAATAATATCGCAGAGAACATTCCATGGTATGTTTTGATAATTCAGCAAAGTTGAAAATAAACAACAACTCCATATTTGGCTTAGACAGTAAAAGACTATTAACCATCGGGTAAGGGATATGACCCTGATTAACAAATCCCAAGAGAATTCTAACAAATGCACTTTTATGGAGAAGTCTTTTCAAATGTTCTGTAAATATGCAACCCCTGAGCCATGAGACAGACTCTCTTGTGATGAGATTAACTGCAGGTGGCAGTGCCTCTTTCTATAATGGCGTTCTCATGCTATGCAAAGCAAAAATAAAGTATTTGGCAGCAGCATTTGTGTTTGTTTGTCAAATGCTTTCAGGTCCACTTACTTTAACACCATTAGCTTTAGTTTTAGTGTCCAACTTTAACATTTGACTTTATAGGAGTGCAGTATTAAAACTACTTAAAAAAAATAATGAACACATATAATCAGAAATGTGGACCATATCCCTCCGTGGATGATGCCCAACCTGTCGAGTTTCTATAGCAGTTTGTTCTTTGTTCCAGATTCCAGAAACTGTAGCCTCTAGTGTCTTCATGACCAAAAAATTCAGACCATCAAGGAAATATTTAAAGAAGTAAAACAAGGAGTAAAAATATCAAGTATAACTCTCTAAGAAAGAAGGGGGAAGAAGCTTGCTAGATGGATGTCAAAACATATCAAGAAGAAATTCAATGGGATTAATGGGCACACAGGAAAAAAAAAGGTTGGCTCAGGAAAATGTCTTAGACATGGATTATACCATTTAGAAATCTTTTTCCTTGGACAATAATCATTCCTCATTCCAATGATGTGTAAATTGTTTCAGAAATGCAAGGACAAAATCTCTAGCAGATGTGACTGTTTGAATTTTTGGAGTGGTGTCATGTGACCTGGAAAGTGACTCAATCACATTTCACTCTGGAAATAAGTGAATTTTAACATGACCAGCAATGTGTGCCTGGATTTTTAAGCCAAAACATCTTCTTATGAGATAATCCATAATAAAATAATAGCAAAACTTCACCACTCAGAGATGGGTTAAAAGAATGTGATAAGGCAGATCTGATAAATACCACTGGATCCATTTATAAGGAAATGAAGAAATTATGTGAGAGAAAAGAAATAACAGGATAGGGTGAAATGGAGCACAGCGGGAGAGGTCTGTGTAGCTCCTGCTTAAAGACATAAATCTGTTCATCAAACAGACTATTTCTGGGACACAAGAGTGAGCCATACTTGGAATGAATTTTGAGGAGAGTGTTTATGGGGAAAACCTGGAAACATTTAGCAGTTAGCGACAGCACAGTAAGTGGCAGGATTAAGGGTGGAGGTTGAGGAGGCAGATTAGTCCCCTGCTGCTTCTGTATTGGTACGGTATCGCCTTGAATGTAATGACCTTACAACCTCTAACAGTCCACTTCTGCTATGCAAATGTCATGAAGTAATATACGGGTTAAAATGAACCTGTTACTGATCCATTGATCAAAAGGGAGCTCCAAGCTGTCTTCCTCTTCACAGCCTACACGGAAGTTATATCAGCAGGTTAGATGCAGCAATAACTCTCCATCATGAAGAGATTTCTCAGGGGTGAAGGGTGTAATTTGACCATTTACTTTATTGGGAAAGTAACTGAGACGAGGATACTTCCTTGGTCCAATGAAAATCTTGATACGGTCATGGAAAAAATGTGAAACCTGACATGGAGAGATTGGAAAACAGTGATTTCCAAACTTGAAATCTGGTTTCAATGCTGTTCATTAACTCGAGCCATTTGTCACCACAATGACTGCACATTGCTGAGGAGGTTGTCTGGCTCTGCGTGGCATTTTTCAGATCAGTAGGTAAGAATAGTCACTGTAACTGGGCAACTCTGCTTCAGGGCAATTCCCAACATTTCCGTTAGATGACAATAACAAACAGCCCAATACTCCCCATTACACGGTCCAACACTCCCCATTACTCAGTTTACAGCCCCGTTACATGGTCCAACAGCCCCTGTTATATGGTCCAACAATCGTCTGTTACATGGCCCATGTTACATATAACCATATAACCATTTACGGAGTGGAAACAGGCCATGTTGACCTTTTGAGTCTGCACTGGTTAACTGATTTTGTGCGCCCTCTTCAGGCAATGATCCGGTTTTCGAAATTGAATAGGAGCTCGTGAAGAGTAGCATGGGTTGCAGTACCTAATAGCGACCAGATGGAATGGAGTGCCATAAGACGGACCTCCTGCCAGCGTGAGTCTGGAAGGTGTTTTGGCTTTTTGGTAGTGACACGAAGTGAAAGCTATCCAAGTATTCCTGGCTTCTCAGTTAAATCAGACGTACCTTTGATTTCCTCGGAAAGTTCTCCAATATGATTTATGCTGGTATATTCATTTCTATAATTAGTAATGAGTTGAATTTTTTCATACTCTTTTTAAAGAGCTGGGTAACTAATTCAGAAACAGACAAAACGTTGGTTTTATTGGCAATCTGTATCTCACGATATGGTGGTTGAGATAACAAGTAGCATAAAACTATTACAGCACCAGCGACCCAGGTTCAAATCAGGTGCTGTCTGAAAGGAGTATGGATGTTCTACCCATGGCCTGTGTGGATTTCCTCTGGTTGTTTACTCCAGTTTCCTCCCACCCTTCAAAACTTTCGAGGAATTGTAGGCCAATTGGATAACATGGGCTCATGGGCCAAAAGGGCCATGCTGTGTGTCTAAATTTAAAAAGGACAGATATTGTGTATTTAAAATGGCTTTCATAAGAAGCCCACACACAAACTCTTAACTGAGTTTCATTGACGATTCATTTTACAATTGCTAACACTTGTACTTTCCAGTTTTTTAAAGAACTATGTGACAAAATAATTCACATTCAAATTGTTTTTGTAATTGTTAATGATTCGTGCATTTTTATATGGTTTCAAATAATTTATTCGCATCTTTAAGGATATCGAAAGAAATGCAGGCGTCTAATAGAAACTATGCCGGCCTGTCAATTCTGGGTTATCTGCGGGTTGCTGAACTAATTGCAATATGCAATGGTTGATATTGGCACTTCTTTTATTTTTATAAGGAGGCATGTGCCAGCTTGGTTCAGTGGAAGCATCTTTTAGTAACTGTTTTGGCTCAATACTCACTCAAGAACTCGCATACTCCAGAGTGAACTAGTTTCTCGTAGCTTGCCAGTGTTACAGTTCTGTTAAACTCTTTATCGTATAAAAGATCTCAAGAGATGAATTATTCTTTTTATCCCAGAGTACTGGTAAACATTTCTCTTCAAAGGAACAGATAAGGTGAATAATCTTTTTTCCTCAGAGAGTCTAAAACTAGTGGGCACAGGTCTAAGGAACGGTGAAAAAATTTTACAAGGGACCTGAGATGAAAAATAAATTATCTGTTTAATTTTGTTTTGGTAGTTGATTCACCATCCTTGCATTCAGTGATTTCCAAATTATAACCAGTCCATGCACAAAACCAAATCCTCACATTTTCTCCTTCAAATTCTTGCTTCTTAGTGAGAGTCAGCTATGCTTTTCATCTTGTAACCCATTATTACCTGTAATTTTATTGTGCAGGCACATTGGTCAACATCTTTCAACAGAACTTATTCTTTTGCCTGGAGGTCAGTGACTAATGGAGGGATCTGTTCTGGGCGCCCTGTTCTTTGTGATTTTTATAAATGGCCTGGATGAAGAAGTGGAAGGATGGGTCAGTAAGTTTGCAGAAGACACAAAGGTGGGAGGTGTTGTGGATAGTGCAGAAGGTTGTCATAGGTTACAGCAGGACATAGACAGGGTGCAGAGTTGGGTGGAGAAATGGCAGATGGATTTCAATCCATTTAAGTGTGGTGATGCATTTTCATAGGTTGAACTTGAAGGTGGACTACCAATGGTAGGATACTTAACAGTGTGGAAGAACAAAGGGACCTTGGGGTCCAAATCCAAAGATCTCTCAAGGTTGCCATGCAGGTTGATAGGGTAGTTAAGAAGGCTAATGGTATGCTGGTGTTCATTAGTTGGGAACTGAGTTCAAGAGCAGTGAGGTAATGATGTAGCTCTTTAAAACTCTGGTTGGACCACACTTGGAATATTATGTTAAATTTTGGTAACCTCATTACAAGTAAAATGTGGAAGCTTTGCAGAGGGTGCAGAGGAGATTTACCAGGATGTTTCCTGGAGTGAAGAAGGATGAGAGGTGACTTAATAGAGGTGTACAATATAAGGGTGGACAGCCAGCACCTTTTTTTCCCCCAGAGATCTATGGATTTGGATGACAAAGTTCTCTCTTTTTTCCGCACTGTTACGAATCTTGCTGTTAACCATGTAGCAAATTCCAGGACATCTGTTTAAGGTGATGGAGGAAAGTTTAAGCGAGATGTTAGGGGTAAAAAGTCTTTTATACAGAGAGTAGTGGGTGCATGGAAAGCATTGCCAGTGGTGATCGTAAAGGCTGGTACAATAGGGGCATTTAATAGATTTTTAGACAGGCACAGGAATGCAAGAAAAATAGAGGCTTATGGGCTTATAGGTTTAGATTGTTGAGTAGGTTTCTATAGGTCAGCACAACATTGTGGGCTGAAGGGCCTGTCCTGTGCTCTAGGACTTAATCTCAGAGCGACCTAAATTGACCTTTCACTCTCCACTCCAATCTCTTCCTTGACCACAAGAGAATATCCTTCCACCTTGGTATGATTCACCCCATGCAATGGTTGATACTCTGTGATGAGAGAGGGGTAAGGACTAGGTTTGGCTGAAGGGAATATAGGCTGATAAAGGGTATGTTTGAAAATGAGGTCATCAATTTAATTGTTTCCATGCCCTGGAATTATTATTATTATCAAGGCCAGCCAAGTTGCACACCAGAGTTCATTGTATCTGTCTGTGCTGGGCTTATTTCCCACGAACCCTTTCCTGACTAAATCTCTTTTCAACGTTGTATTTGTACTCACCTCTACAACATCCTCTGGCAGCTCAATCCATAAAACCACCACCCTCTGTATGTGAAAACATTATCCTTTTTAAGCCTACCTTCTCTCACCATAAACTCTGATAACAGCAGTAAGATATATGGTCTGGAATACTGTTTGACTGATATTCTCAATAAGATCAAAGTAGGAGTAAAAATGGAGTACACAGTTGGTGTAGCAGTTAGCGCAATGTCTTTACAGCGCCAGCGATCGGGACCAGGGTTTGAATCCCACCCTGTCTGTAAGGAGTTGGCGCATTTTTCCCGTGTCCACGAGGTTTTCCCTGGGGGCTCCAGTTTCCTCCCACCATTCGAAACCTATTGGGGGGGGGGGTGTAGGTTAATTGAGTGCAAATTGGACGGCACAGACTTGTGGACTGTGCTGTATGTCTAAAGTTTTTTTTAATTAAAAAATTTAGTGCAAGCATCATCGACCAAATCAGTAAAATTAAACTCCACGTGACTCCTTGGTTTTTCTTGCCCCTCTCTCCCTTTGTCCGGTATCTGCCAATCCTCTGCCTGTCCGCCATATGGGGCCCCTTTCCCATCTCTCCCACCACGTCCTCTTTTTCATTTAATCAGTCTCAATCCAGGGTTTCAGGTCAAAGTATCAACCATTCTGGATCTCCCACTGATGTTTCTTGAGGACTTTTACTTTCCACTGATCCACCAGAGGGCACTGACAGCAATAGGATGCCAATTCAGATGAGAACTGTGGCCCTAGCATCCCAAGGTCATCACCAACACAAACACAGACTTCTACAACACAGTGTGAAATTCTCTGTTGTACTTTTGCACAAATAAAATAAGAATATCTCATAGTCAAAGAGTACCCTGCTTGAATACTGCTAGATCATATCTTGGGAATTATCCTATTTTAAAAACAAAATCCACTTTATTGAGTTCATAAACACAGCTTTTGTCACTGGTGTGGTTCTGTGCGACTTTTACAAGTTACAGGAGTTTAGACCAAGAACTAAATATTATTTAATTATATTAAAACTTTTGATGAAACGTGCTTCAGGGATGTTTGGCTTCATCAACTGCAGCATAGAATACAAGAGCAAGGATGCCAATGTTACACTTTTATAAAACTTTGGTCAGGCTCGAATGCTGTGTGCAGTACTGGTTGCCATGTCATGGGAAGCTGGCAGAGGGGATTAATCAGGATGGTGTGCGTGGATTACAACATTTCAGTTAGGAGGCACAGTAAGTGCAATGCTATTACAGCACTGGTGACCTAGGTCCGAATACGGTGCTGTCTGTAAGGAATTTGTACGTACTTCCTGGACCTGTGTGGTTTCTTCCATGTGCTCTGGTTTCCTCTTATATTCCAAAGATGTATGAGGTTAGTGGATTAATCAGTGTGCATTTGGGCAGCGTGGGCTCATGGCCAGAAGGGCCCATTACAATAAAAAAAACATTACAGGGATGACCCAACCCCCTCTACCACGTCACAGTTCTGGTTATCGATGCAATGGCCAATCTGCACACAGCAAGATCCCACAGCTTTACTGTGGCAGATGTAGGGCCAACACCTTCAGGTCTCATGGCACCCACAGCACGTGTATGGTGTAACACACCACTTAGCTTTCCCGCACCTGGCAGGGATAGGTTTCAGGGTGCCCTGGGAGGTTTGGGGAGACCTACACAGGCTGTCCCTCTCGAGCACCCACATGGCTGATTCAGCTGCAGATAGAGCTCCCAGCTCATCATGTCCACATCTGGCGTTACACACAATTGAAATGTCACAACCTCTGGTTCCACCACACTGTGGTCTCGGGGGGGTGGGGGGGGTGGGGGTGGGGAGAGCTTTCAAAAGGAGCAGAGCAGGTGACTGCAGGATTGGGAGTTGGACCAGCACAAGCAGAGGAGGAGCTACCCACCCACCTCCTCCTCCTTGCCCAGCCCCCAAACTCAAAAGAGTTCCACTCTGTGTGAGGGCCTAGTCAGGGAACACCACTGAGCCGTTCAGTTGGGGAAGACATCGCAGCTGCTTTGGATCTGGCTCCCATGACGGCATAAGTTTCTTCCAATGCTACACATTGTTCCCACATCCCAAAGATACAATTTCCTGATCTGCTTAAAACCAATTCATCACATCCCTCTTGTCATAATTCCTTTTTCATGTCTTGCTTCTCTGTGAGTATCACCTCACCATGCCAATTTACAAATCGCTCAGGAAAAAATTCAGGGACCCATGATTTTACTTTTAAGATCATAAGACATAGGGGCAGAAATAGACTATTCAGCTTATCAAGTCTGCCCCAACATTTAATCATGAGCTGATCAATTTTCTCACTCAGCCCCATTGCCCGGCCTTCTTACATAACCCTTGATGCACTGGCTGATCAATATCAATTTCTGCCTTAAATACATCCAGTGACCTGGTCTCCACAACTGCCTATGGCAAAAAATTCCACTGATTTACTACCCTCTGGCTGACGAAATTCCTCCGCACCTCTGTTCTAAGTGGACGTCCTTCAATCCTGAAGTTGTGCCCTCTTGTCCCATCATGGGAAACAACCTTTCTACACCTACTCTGTCCACACCTTTCAGCATTCAAAATGTTTCAATGAGACATCCCCCTCCCCCCTTCTCTTAAATTCTAATGAGTACAGGCCAAGAGCTGTCAAACACTCCTCAGATGATGACCTTTCTTTCCTGGAATCATCCTTGTGAACCTCCTACAAACCTCTCCAATGTCAGCATATATCCTTTCTTAAATTAGGAGCCGAAACTGCTCATATTACTCCAAGTGAGCTTTCACCAGTGTCTTATAATGCCTCAACATCACATCCCTGCTCTGGGATTCTATTCCTTTTGAAATGAATGCCAGAATTGCAGTTGCTTCTTCACCACCAACTCAACATGCAAGTTTACCTTCAGGCTATCCAAGTCCTTTTGTATCTGGGTATTTTCAATTCCACCCCCCCCCCCCACCTTTTGAAAAACAGTCTGCCTGTGTATTTTTTTCTACCCAAGTGCATGTCTGTACACTTTCTGACATTGGATTTCATTTGCCACTTCTCTGCCCATCCTCCTAATCTGTTTCAGTCCATCTTCAGCCTCCCTATTTCCTCAACACTACCTGCTCCTCCACCTACCTTCGTATCATCTGCAAACAAAGCCATTCATTTCATAATCCTAATCATTAATATGCACATAAAAAGGAGTGTCCCCAACACCGACCCCTATGGAACATTACAAGCGCTGCCAGCAAACCAGACAGAATATGATCTCTGTATTCCGACTCTGCTTCCTGCCAATCAGCCAGTGCTCTTCTCTGTTATACCATGGGCTCTTATCTTGTTAAGTAGCCTCTTCTGAAAATCCAAATGTAAAGGTTCCATTATTGTCATGTAATACTACATTTAGAATGTAACGTACATGAAATTCTTTAACTGTGTCTAAGACAGAGAGTCACCACTTTGTCAAGCACCCCTTACAGAAATGAGGCCCCAGTGAGGAACGAATGCGTGACACCTGGCTTAGGAGACCAGTACTCTCACCACTGAGCTATCAGAGCCTCTATCTAGTCTGCTTCTCACTGCCTCGTATCAATCAAGATCTTTCAACAGAACTTGGTCCAAGGAAATGTAGGCTTATAAGGCAAATCTTACTATAGGTCTGAAAATGTGGTTGTCAAATTTTTCAGTTGACTGGATTAATTATTATTTTAAATGCATATGTATAGCCATTATTGTCTGTTGTGCTTCAGTCTACTATGTAAATAGAGAAGAAACTCCTCAGGGTCAGAGCTGTACTTTGTGAAATCCAATGGCAATGGAGAAGAAGTTGGAGAAGGTGAATGAAGGCATGATGGAAGAGCTCTCCAAATCCATTTCATGTGGTTAGTGAATGAGGATTATGGGTCGTGTTAGAGATAAAGATGACAATTAAGCTAAAAATAGACAAACAGGATTTAAGACAGTTTAGGATGACACCAGTGGAAATTTGGCCTATTTGTAAGAGGCACCAATAGCTCGGTGGTTAAGAGCACTGGTCTTGTAAACTCAGGGTCACGAGTTAGTTCCTCACTGGGGGTTCATTTCTGTGAGGGGCACAGAACAAAGTGGCGACTCTCTGTCTTCCTTATGGTAGACAAAGTTAAAGAATTTAATGTATGTTATGTGACAATGGTGGAACCTTTAGCTTTACCAGATAAAGGAGTTGGTTAGAGAGGTGATTGGGGATTCTGGTGCTGAGACTTTAACAGGATCCCTTTGATCTGGAACAACAGTGTTATGGAATCATGGAAGAAAACAAGGGGATAAGGTGGAATATGACAGCTGCATAGATTCTACAGCTGAAGAGCAGGATGCAAATAAGGAATAACTTTAAACAGGCGTAAAAACTAGTTCCATTGAGCAGAAATTGTAATAAAGCGCATGCATTGCTCACTGAAAAAATGGTGGTGCTGCCAGAGGGGCTGTGATGGCAGCGCTGCCGCTGGTGCAGACCCACGGAAGCAGGGACCAGAGACGCAGAGCTCCCCAGCAGAGTCTGACTACCATCGGTTCTGTACAGACTTCAAAAAGCAGCCTGTTAAAGGAGCTGACAGTGGTTTTATTTAAAATCCGGCGGCCGCAGGGTCTGGACCCAAGATGGCAGCACCTATGATCGACAGCAGCCACAAGGGGTTGCAGACTCTGGGGAAGCATTGAGGACTGGCACCAGAAAATGGGGAGACCAACCCATCCCTCTCCCAGTTGAGAAAGAGAAGCAGAGGGGACAACCCACGGGACAGTGGCCAGGCAGTGGAACAGTGAGGGGCTCTGCGGCTGAGGAACACACAGGCGGTGGGCTGTTGGCGGCTCAAGGTAGGCTACTGAAGACTGGGATCATAAAATTCACACCAGACTGTGGACTGCTGGAGACTGGATGAAGGATACCAGGTATTGGAACCAGGATGCAAGAGGGTCTGGAGGGCACAGAAAGGTTCCTAATTGTGTCGGATGTTCGAACTTGAGCTTGGGTGGCCAATGGTTTGAGCTGGAATCTGTGTGGCTGTAAAGGCTGCAGGAGTATTGGAGGTGAATCCACGAACACTCAATTACTCTGGGGGGACTCATTTTTGCTTCTTTCTCTGACAGTAAGAGGCACCTAGCAATTTCTGTTGATGGCAAATCTGTCTGCCTTATGGCAGACTAAAAGTAATTTTGCGTAATATTACACAAAATGTTTTTATTACATGGCAATAAAGAAATCTTGAATCTTGAGCATTTAAGTCAAGATAAATGCTTCTTTATTAAATCCTTTCTATATCTATTTCAAAGCTCTTGAAGCATGTTCACCTAATGATCAGACAAGAATGGTAAATTGATCTTTACTTAAATTATGCATGACCCTGGGGCTCTGCATCCTTGATTATGGAATTATAGAGGGAATAAGACAATTCAATTGATCACATATCATTATCAAGTTGGATTCTATTATCGTAGAGCTAAAATAGCATCCCTCTTGCAAAGACTTTTCAGGACTATGTAGTGACACTGTAACTTCATATGCTTCCAATACATTTCCAATATTATTATTCTTTCTTTTATTTAGTTTGATTTTCATTAATTTCCTCTGCCTCACTTCTTTGCAGTTGTTTGTTTTCATTTGTTTGCAGTCCATTCCCTGTGTTTGGTTCAAGTCAGAGTTTTGGAGCATTTCTGCATTGTACTTGTTTATATAAGACAATAAATTCTCATCTTGCTCCCTCCCCACTGCTGTACCCAGCCAGGTTCTATATCTTTAAAATTTGTCTGAGGTTATTCATACTCCATTCCAAATATTGCCACCATTGGAATGCTTTGACTTTTCCATGTAACCAATATTCAGTGCAGTAAAAAGTTTAAACAGGGGTCAAAAAACTCTATTGTTCATCGCATTCCAGCAGGTTGGAAACACCACAATTAAAACTGCACATCCAGCTATTTCATGGGCATTGCCATCAGATCTAAGAAACAGGCCTTCTCCAGCGCCATAAATTTGTGCAAATTCTTTTGTAAATCAGCGTAGTGAATTTTTGCTTCCACTTTATTGAAACATCAATTTTGATCTAGGATAACCATTTTCAACTTTTTTTTGTTGGCTATGATCTCCTAATGAACTTGCTCTAATTTTATGTGTCCCCCTTCCCTGTGAAACAGTCATTTATTGTTTTTTTTCCATTCTTCTCTCCTCCCGATTACAAAATGTTATGATTTCAGTCCATGGCCTCCTTCCCCCCTCATCTCTTAAATGTGTCGTGAATCCCGGAAAGGTGGGGGGGGGGGGGGGGGTTGCTGTACGACTTCCATTGAGAATGTCTGGTGCAGAATACCAAATAAACATAAATGTTGCAATCAAATTATATAAAGATATTTGTGACTCAAGCATCAATCTCTTGTTGGTTTACTATGAGTAGGTACTGTATTAATCCAAATAGTTAATGAATATTTCAACATAGTACTGAAAGGAGTAAATTGGAGGGTGAAGGAAGAGGAACTCACCTTTGCACGTCTTTCGGTCAGGTTGCAACGTGAATCCAACCGGGCAACTGCAGCGGACTCCTGTGACAGCGTCCTGACATGTGCTGTCACAGCCTCCATTGTTCACGGCGCAAGTCTCTGTGGGAAGGAAAACAGTCATGTTCAGATCAAATCAATGTCACCTCAAGTATCGTCTGACCTGAGCGTAACAACTGAACTGAAACGTCTGTCAGCTTGGAGCTGAGTGGGATACAGAGGGTGACGGAGGACCAGTGACCATGTTCAGACAGGTGGGATTAGTTAGATGGGCATCGAAGTCGGTGCAGACAAGGTTAGATGAGGCAGGATACAAACGTGCTGAAGAAATTCTACAGGTTAAAATGTCGACTGCCTTTTACTTCCCATGGATGCTGCATGACCTGCTGAGTTTCTCCAGTACTTTTATGTTCTGTACTCAGATGTACATCGGCACATTCTCTTGTTTACCTGTTGGGCTGAAGGACCTGGTCCTATCCATTGCTGTTTTGTTTTGCTGACATCAGCTCTGTGACAGAAAGGAGAGCCCTCAGCGCGATGGACAGGAAGTTTGGGTTCATATCAATTGCAAAGTATTTTCTCGCCACCCTAAACCTGACTGAAACTGCTGCTTTTCACTGCCTTTCACAGCAACACAACTCTTGAATCTTTGTGAAGTCACCATTCTTCAAGTCGGAATCAAAAACAGATGATTTCATTTTATTTTTGAGTGGCCTTAGTATCAAAAGGCCAAATGATGCTTCAAACCAATTATGTGTTAACGTTGGAGGAAAAATGCAGTAAATGCTCAACAGGTCAACTCTTCTCATCTTCTATTCATTGATTTCATGTTGCAGCCCTTAGAACTTGGGGTTGAATCCAATATTGGCTATACCCTACATTTCCCGCTTGTGTCAGTTTCTGCCCAATCCTTATCCTGAAATATTAACTCAGTTGCTCTCTCTTCACAGGTGCTACCCAATCTGCTACTCATTTCCAATTATCTCTTTTATTTCAGATGTCCACCAATAGCTGTGTTCTCTGTTTTGCTCTCTTCTGCTGGCATTCATCTTCCTCTATTTATCCCTACTCCTGACAAATCGGCATTGATTAACAAGCTTTGACCATCCACTAGATGGCACCAAACTGCACTGCACCACCTAGATTTCCTTGGTCTTCATGCTAACACAGACATCCCATTTCCCCCTCTGACCTTCTCCCTTCTCTGAAACTTAAAACCTCACTTGGTTTTTTACTTATTAACTTATCTTCTCTGTCCACAGATGTTGCCAAATCTATTAAGCATCTCCAATATTATCCGTTAATATTTTTGATTTTCAGCATGAGCAATTGTTTGATGAATGATTTAAAAAGAACAGCTTTGCTCCAAAATTGCCCTCTTGAAAGAGACTTCCATTTCTTGGTCATATCCCCTACAAAACATTATTGCTTGCTCAGTGGAAAATGACAGAGCAACACCATCATTCCAGAGGGAAACAAGCCCTGCAGTCCACAGGGTTCATGCTGAACAATAAGCACTCATTTTGCACCAATCCAATTTTAATCTCCGAACATCCTCATCAACCTCCAGATTCTAAGACTTATCTCCACACTGGAGGCAATCGCCCACATATTTCTAGGACATGGGAGGAAATTGGAGCAGCCAGGAAGAAGTTCAAAGTTCAGATTTATTGTCAAAATACACACATGACATCACATACAATTCTAAGATTCTTTTTCCAGAGGGCCAGAGAGAATTTCTACTTCCTTTTACTGCAAAAAAAACGTACGGAAGAAAAGATATGTATACAAAAGAGAAAAATGTAAACAAATAAAGAAATATAAACAAACTAACTGTGCAATGCAGAAAATAAATATTCAATAATAAATAATGTACAAAGTAAGAGTCCTTAAATGAGGAATCTGATGGTGGAGGGGTAGCAACTATTCCTGAACCTGGTAATATGCATTTTGTGGCACCTATACCTCTTTCTTGATGGCAGCAGCGAGAACAGAGCATGTCCTGGGTACTTTGATGAAAGGCTCAAATTCAAAATGTTGGTTATGTTTCTTTATCTTTGCTAGAAGCCTAATAGCCTGAAATACACCTGAGATTGTCCTACCTTGGAAGCTAAGCAGGCTCAGTACTTGGAGGGGAGACCGCCTAGGAACACTAGGTGCTATAGATTTATGTGAAGGTTGTTGGACAAAGTGGCGACTCTCTGTCTGTCTTACGGTAGACAAAAGTCAAAGAACATCATGAATGTTACATTCTAAATGTCGTATTACATGACAATAATGGAACCTTTACCTTTGTATAAAGTGAACTGTTTGACCTGCTGAGTTTTTCCAGCATTGTGTTTTTACTTCAACCACAGTGTCTGCAGACCTTTGTGTTTTACACATGTCCTGGGTGGTGTGGACCCTTCATGATTGGTGCTGCTCTCTGACGGCAGTGCTCCATGTGATTTTCTTGATGGTGGGAAGAGATTTGCTTATGAGGTACTGAGCTGCGTCCACTACTTTTGCAGGGCTCCCCATTCAGAGGTATTGGTGTCCCTGGTTAGCACACTTTCAACAACACACCTGCAGAGGTTTCCCAAGATTTTGAATGTCATACCAAACCACCAAAACTCCTGAGAAAGTAAAGGTGCTGACGTGCCTGTCTCACAATGACATTTGCCTGTTGGGTCCAGGAAAGGTCCTTGGAAATAGAGATTCACAAGAATTTAAAT
This sequence comes from Narcine bancroftii, assembly GCF_036971445.1. Classification (NCBI taxonomy): domain Eukaryota; kingdom Metazoa; phylum Chordata; class Chondrichthyes; order Torpediniformes; family Narcinidae; genus Narcine; species Narcine bancroftii. The sequence continues at coordinate 228,977,895 of NC_091473.1, read as the reverse complement.
TTGCTCACCCTCTCCACCTCGGATTCCCCAATGATCACTGGATTGTATATCTCTGGTTTTCCCCTCCTGAAGTCCACAATCTTCTCCTTAGTTCTTGCTGACATTGAGTGCGAAGTTGTTGTTAGTACACCATTCAGCCAAATTTTAAATCTCCGTCCTATATCTTCTAAACAAACCACTACCATGATATCGTCAGCAAATTTGTAGATGGTGTTATTGTTGTACCGAGTCACACAGTCATAGGTATAAAGTGAGTAGAACAGGAGTCTAAGATTGTAGCCATGTGGTGCTCCAGTACTGATGGAGATTGTGGAGGAGGCGCTGTTACCAATCCCGGATCTGGAGGTGAGGAAATCCAGAATCCAATTACAAAGTGGAGTACTGAGGTCCAGGTCTTGGAGTTTGCTGATTAGCTTTGAGGGGGATGATGGTGTTCAATGCTGAATTGAAGTTGATAAAGAGCATCCTGATCTATGACCCTTTGGTGTCCAGGTGTTAAACAGAGTTTTGTGTAGACCCAGTGAAGTGTCATCTGCCATAGTCCTGTTGCTGTGGAAGGCAAATTGGAATGAATCCTTGTCACCACTCAGATAGTAGTTGATCTGCTTCAACACCACTTCATCGCTGCAGACGTGAGTGCAACTGGTCAGTAGTCATTTAGACAGGTTACCACGCTCCTCTTAAGCACAGGTACGAATGAGACCTGTTTGAACCAGGTAGGAGCATGCCTTGTTGGAGTGAGATGTTGAAGATATCTGTGAATACATTGGCAAATTGGTTACACAGGTTTTCAGTACTCAGTTGGGAACCTCGTCCAGACTGCATGCTTTCTTCATATTCAATTTCCTGAAGGCAGCCTGCACATCATCCTCGGATACAGACAGTAGAGGATTATCAGGGGACATGAGAGTGCGCAGTGGCCTTTTCTTGTTCTGGTGGTCAAATCGGGGGTAGAAAGCATCAAGTTCATCTGGGAGTGAAGCTTCGGTGTCTCCTACAGCTCAGAATTTGGTTGTGTTGCAGGTTTTGGTCATTCAGTTGACAGGTTTCCTTTATTGTTTTCATTCTGGTCTGAAATCTCTACTTTGCCTGGGAGATGGTTTTCTGTAGGTTGTACCTCCTCCTTGTGTTGTGTTCCAGATCACCAGACATAAATGCCCGTGATCTAGCTCTCAGCAAGTTCTGGATTTCATTGTTCTATCCAGGGCTTCTGGTTGGGGAAAACTGTGAATGATTTCATGGGGAGACACTCGTCGACAACTGTTTTGATAAAGTTTGTGGCAGCTCTGCTGTCACCATTCAGTTCCTCACTTGAGTTCTGAGTGAAATCAAAGTGCCTGAAAGTCACAGGGAGAATATTCAAATGCACCAGAATTCAGGACTGAATCTGGGATTCCGGTGCTGATAACTGCTCTACTTGCTGTGCCCCTGTGCTGCACTTTTGACCGTAACACTTGTTGCTAGCTGCTTTAAGTCACTCCAGGTCCACTTCTCTTCCCCAATATCCAGGCAGAAGCTGGTTAATTTCAAGGAAGAATCGTAGCCCTAAGGCTGAATACCATTAGAATTTGAGATGAGAGTATGGGTTTCCTGAGGTAAAAATCAAAAGTATAATAACTCTGCAGAACAGAACACTGCACAGATTACCCCGAATAAAAATGATTTGCAATGTGTTGAGCTTCCTGAAAATCTGCCTGCGGCAAAATGCAAGTAATAACTTGGAGTCATATGATCAGCTCAACAAGTCAATTGATCAGCTCCACATGTCTTACATAAACATCACATGACACCGAACTTAAACAGGTCCTTTCTGCATCTCTTGACAAATCAGTTAAATATGGAACAGCTTTTCCATATTAAATCCGTAGGTCTATAAACAGGTGGAATTACCATTTTTAAAAAACCACATGTTTATACAGCACATTACACTGCTCTTTCAATTAAATGTTACATGCAGTGGATCCATCCTTCTCGTCTAAGTCCAGAAGGGAAGTAGAGCTGATAACTTCATGTTGATCATATCTGTAGCGTAGTGGTTATCACAAGACCGTTACTGCACCAGTGATCAGGGTTCGAATCCGGTGCTGTCTGTAAGGAGTTTGTACATATCTCCCCACGTCTGTGTGGGTTTCCTCAGGATGCTCTGGTTTCCTCCCACCCTTCAAAACGTACTGGGGGGGGGGGGTGGGTTGGAGGTCAATTGGGTGTAATTTGGCAGCACGGGTTCATGGGTTGAAAGGGCCTGTTGCCATGCTGTACATCTAAATTTAAATTTAAAACCTGATGGCTATAAGAGAGCCGTTCAAAGATCAATGAGTGCCAAGTGAAAATTTGATCCCAAACAACAGTGGCTTGCAGTGAACAGTGTGTAAAAAGATAGTTTCATGTATAGAAAGTATTAAAAATATATTTGTTTAATGAGAGAGAGGAATTACCAAGCAGACTGATGGATGGACACACTGTTGCATGGAAAACTGAGATAGAGTTTAGCTCAGAGAAGTTCAATAGCCTTCATTCATTGATTACAATTCTGGTTGATCATTCTTTGTTAAGTCAGAAAATAAACGTTCACATCATGCTTGAGAGGTCAATTTATTTAGCACTAAAAGCAAATTTATTTTTTATAAGCTAAATATTTTGGAAGGAGATTTTCTTCATGAGTTTCTCTTTCAATTCCTTCCCTGATCAACTCTGCCTCATCTTTGCCCACATTGCCTTTAAGAGAATCCTTAGAGTCCACCTCTTTGTCTAAGTCTTCAGTGAAAAATTAAATTGGATAGCACTTGATGCCCTGGTCAGGGAAGTGGAAGTAAAACTTTGTGCATTTTGCTTCTTATGACTTCAGTGCCCACCCATGGTAGATGTTCCAGCGTGAAGGAAAATATTGTGGGTGTTACAGGGCCAGTTAAAGGTAATCTGCACTACATGGAGTAAAACCAATGCTGGAGAAACTCAGCTGGACATATAGTGTACTTTATATAACAAAGATAAAGATAAATAAGCATCAGTTTGGGCTTGTGCCCATCATCAAGGTATGAAAAAATGTAGACAGGAACCCAAACAGAAGGTCGATTGCAACTGCAACAGATGTTGACACACTTTGTACCATCAAGGTTGACCTGTGTGCAAGGGACGATGTTGATTCTATATTGATGATGCCCTGGAGACTTCAGTAGAAGGGATGTACAGAAGCAATGATGTCTGGCTCTTCAGCAGTTAGGAGGCCCTTCAGTCGTTAGGAGGACCTTCAAGCATATGCTTGGAAAACACTGGGAGCAGATAGTCCAGGAGGTCAATACCAGGAATATAGCTCTGAGGACCTGACTTTTCCCAAGTGAGCAAGGTCAGCAAAAGGTATACAAGTATCACTAGCCTTGGACACTGTGCAGTCCCAATTATTCCCTCTCTAAATCAGGACCTTCCGAATGTTCATCTCTTCCACCCTACCACACACATAGAAAAGCTGCAAGCCTGAGATGTACATTCGCATCTTGCATGGAGCCAGCTATTTGACTGTGATTCCCCCCCACCCTCCGTGGCTCTATAACTTTATACAACGCGGGTTGGGTGACTGCTGGAATATTACATGCAGTTCTGGCCACCTCACTGTTGGGCATGATTACACAGAAAAGGGTACAGAGGGGATTCGCTAGGATTTTCCCTGGGATGCAGTATTCCAGTTACAAGGAGAGAATGAAGAGAGTGATTTGAGAACGGTCGTGGGTCAGGTACACCTGCATGCCCGTCCTCATTGAGAAGTTGATGATACCTGTCTCTGAAGCAGTGGCGAGCAACTATGCCACCTCCATTGGCCGATGGTTTATTTTAAAATCTTGTGACTGTGGGATCTGGTCTCAAGATATTGGCACCTATGTTCAGCCTCAAGGAATTGCAGACTCAGAGGAAGCAAAGGGCTGTGCAGGGCACAAGAAAACAGGAAAACAACCTTTCCCCCCCACCCATTTGAAGCAGAGGAGATGACTCACGTGACAGACCAGTGAAAGCCTTTGAGGCTGAAGAATACATAGACAGCAGGCTGTTGGCGACTTGAGGCGAGGAACCGACGAAGGCTGTGGGGTGCTGACGACTGCAGTTAAAGGACTGGACACTAACTCAAGATTGGCTGAAGAGGTACAAGTTATCGGAACCGGGATGCGAGAGGGTGCAGAGGGCACTGAAGGCTTCCTGATTGTGTCGCAAGTTTGGATCTGGAGCTTGGGTTGCCGATGCTTTGGACTGGAGTCTGTGTGGTTGCAAAGGCTATGGGAGCACTGGAGGCAAATCCACAGACAATCGGTGAATGTGGAGGGACTCTTCTTTTGGTTCTCTTTCCCTGACTGTAAGGGGCACCAGGCAATTTCCGCTGATGGCAAACCTATCTGCCTTTTGGTAGACTAAAGCAAATTCTGTGCAAGATTACACCTGTTTTGTTACATGACAACAAAGGAATCTTGAATAAATTGTTGATGGTGGTATCATCATACCTAAACCTTTATCTTAGACCCCACCTTCCAGGCAGAAAGGGATTCTCAAGGATGCCTTAACCTAGTCTTTTCCATAATTTTCTGTGTTGAAAAGAAAGCTGCTGTGAGGAATTCTGCTTTTGTGCTCAGGATGTTACACAGGAGGCAGTGAGCATCTGCGTCCTTAGTCCCTTCTTTTCTAAAGTCACCTTTAAGGCGGTCAGGGCAATGGAAGTGTTGTTTGACCACACCATTGTTCTAAGATACTTCTCACTACAGGCATGCTGACTGCATAACATGGGGTGTGTCGAAGAATCATCAGTCTTGTCACCCCTGAGATCAGAATAAACCCCTGGCTTGCAAAGCGGATGCAAATGCCATGGGCACTTTGGACTATCGAAGGCCACATGAATGCACCCTGGATACAGTGGCATGGTCCTGCATGATACCCTTCTGGCGTCAGTTGGTTGCTGAGGTAGTGAGATCCTGATTAAATGCAGATAGAACCTCAGGAGCATTTTCAGTCAATGCCTCCTCACTCCTCATAAGAGAATGAAATGTAAGTAGTCTGTGCGCCTCAAGAACCTCTGAAGCCTCACTTACTCAGCAGTGGATGTTACCTTGAGAGCTTCTCCGTGGATTGTCACTTGTCATGGTGGAGAACCTTATATGGTCTTGCGATCCTAAGAGTGATGCTGTCTGGAGCTGTGCTCCTGGTAGGGCCACCTATGGCGGTAAGGTCAAGGGTGACGTCCCTGACAAAGACCTCAGTGGTGGAACAGGGGAATGAAGTTACTTCAAACTCAACGGCTTTGAAGGCTGCAACAAATCCATCAGATCCAATCGTCATGGTTTTCATGCCATTGGAACTAGTTGGATGATTTGTGAAATATCGTGTGCTCCTCGGAGTGTAACATTAAGTACTTGTTAAACAAATACACGCACAGGCGTCTTCGTTCGAAGGACCACTCTTTAAGATTGGGATCTTAAGCCACGAGAGCCCATAGGAATGAAGACTATCATCCTCGACAACGAGATAGCCATGATGATGACCTTGAGAGATAATTAGACTAATAGAGTTTTACAACATGGAAACAGGCCTATCAGCCCACCTTGTTCATGCTAACCAAAGTTTCTACCCAAGCCAGTCCTATTTGCTTGCATTTGGCCCAAATCCTTCTAAGCCATTCCTATCAATGTACTTGCCCAAATGGTTGTATCTGACTCTATAGCTTCCTCTGGCTGCTTGTTCTACACATTCGCACCCCCCCCCCCCCCTCCATCATCCTATGTACAGAAGTACTGGTTGCTCCAGTTTGGAAGAAGCCAGAGTACATTGTCACAGTCAGCAACAATGCAGTCTATGCTTTGATCCAAGGTTGTAGCCATGGTTGAATTTTGGTGAGGCTGCCCTTATCGAGGTACATCCTTCATGCTAAAATTCAAATTACAGAAGTGCTCCCTGAATGCTTTTAGTGTGAGGTGCCACTGAGAAGCCTCTCACTCTCTCTCTCTCCTCTCTCTTGCTGCACTTGCTCCATTCTGCATGACCTCCGTTCAATCTCTAAATCATGTTGCACTGGTGAAGTAAGGCCTGATCTGTTCATAAGCAAGGGGAGTTGGGAGAGGGGAAAGCTGAGTGTTTGGAAAGAGGGTGCCTTGTCTCCCCGCACACTCTGGTGTTGTGGCTTTAATTTTATTTCTTTTTCAACCCATCTTGTTAGTGAATGATTACTCTAAACCAGCCATTCTCAACCTTTTTTCAGATATGGTCCCCCTTGTCTCTGCTCAAAGTTTATGGGGCCCTCTTCTCTGTGAAACATTCAAGTTTTAGCTTTCTCCAAACTTCCCTCCTACTGACACATTTAAAAAAAAAACATTAAAAATATTTATGTTACGTGAGGTGAAAAGAAAGCGAGGCTTTTACTTAAATATCCTGTGGCCTCCGCAGGGTGGGAAGGTGAGGGGTGGGGGGGGGGTGGGGGAGCGTAGGAACTCTGTTGAGAATGGCTGCTCTAGAAAATGCAACAGGCCATGAGCAGATAAGGCAGCTGAGTTGAAAGGGGCTGAGAAGGGGATGGGTTGATCCAACCTCGGTGAAGGATAGGAGGGGGGGATACCAAAGACAGTGAGGGTTGCAGGTAATCCTGGTGAGCTATGATGAAGACCTCCTGCCCCTTGTGGTTCTGAAGGAGAGCTATAATTTATCAATGAATCAATTTTTGTCTCGCTTCAATTCCTGGGAACCTAATCCAACCTTGATAACACCTGTAAACTCACTGTTCCACCTCTGAATTGACATTGTTGGAGCAAAAGTGTCGGAAAATGTCTTTCAAGATGTTAACCACATTTGATCCCAATTTATCCAAACTTTCTCCAGTTGCAACCCATAGTTATTAATATTAACAGTGGGAACAAACAATGACACATCCTTTTCTTGCCACAGATGCATGCTTTCTAGTCCGAGGAAGGTGAGAGAGATGAGAGGGGGGAGGGGGCTGGTGGTGTTGCTGTTGATAAGTGACGTAACAGAGATGCATGAGATTCTGAGAGGCAGAGGTAAGATAGCGCTCTAGGGTGAGATTTGCAAACACTAGAGGACATCTGTAATTCTGTACAAAGTGAAGGGAGGAAAGTATAGGGCAGACATCAGGGGTACGTATTTTTTTAAACACAGAGAGTTGTAGGAGCCTGGAATGCATTGCCAGGTGTGGTGGTGGAGGCTGCAACATTAGGAGCATTGAAGAGACCCTTAGACAGGCACATGGATGAAAGAAAAATAGACGGTTATGTGGTAGGGAAGGTTTAGTTTTTTTTGGTAAGAATAGGTTGGCACAACCTCGAAGGCTGAAGGACCTGTATTGTGTTGTAATGTTTAATGTTCTATAGTTGGGGAAACAAATAATAACATTTATGTACAGTGGAGTAATTATGTGGAGGTCACATGGCAGATCCTTCACCGGATGAGGTTTGCCCAGAACTCATGCCAATGAAGCCTCAACGATTGACCTTTTTGAACTGCTTGCCAACACGCTACATAATACAGCTCATCAGAATGAAGTGGAGCAGCATTGACTCAAATACTCTTTATCCTATCATCCATGACATGCACTTAATGTTTTCTGTTGGCTCGTCTCCATCCTACAGGCTATGGGAATACAATCAAAAAGCCGGGAATAACTTTCACTTGTGTGGCAGCTGCCAACACAAACACAGCTAACTATGAAATATGCAACCATCAGAGAATTCAATAGAAACGATCTAATGCAAGACGTGCTAATTCTTTTCAAACACAAACATGCTGTTTCCAATTTGATGATTTGTTTAAAATCTACCATATATACTTGTGCAATTGTTGAATTTTTGGACCAATTTTTCAGGTCAAATTGGGGGTGGGGGGGAGGTGTCCATTCTTACACAGATCATACATTTGGCTGCGTTAAGTACCTGCATTGATCATTGGAGCTTGGATGGCCAGGACCGGTTAGCAAGTCTGCGTGCGAGGCGTTGGGAGCTCGGCTGAGGCCTAGGAGAGAGTCTGTGGTCTGGCCACTGGGAGCTCTGGTGGGCGAGCGGCTGGGGCGAGGATCCACGGTAGGGGCATTGGGAGCTGGGGCAAGAATCCGCAAAGGGGCATCAGGAGCTCTAACGGGCAGGTGGTCAGGGCGTCGGATGGATGGGCAGTCACGACGTCAGGAGCTCAGATGGGTGGGTGGCCAGGGTGACGGGAGCTCGGATGGGTGGGCGGTTAGGGCCAAAAATGGGGGGGCGTCAACTTTTACACGGGTCATATGAAAGCATGTGATTTTGCGGTTAAAAAAAAAGGTAGTTGACTATTACATGGTTTTGATTAATTCACTAATGTATATGGTAACTAATATTGAGATGTGGTGCAAATGTGCATTGAGATACAAAAACATTTTTGTTTTTTTTTAGTTCTCCCTGATTTAACACACCAGGAAGGCCATGTACATCATACCCTTCCAGATTTGAGTATCTGCAATTTTAAGTAATCAGCCTTTTTCTTGCCCAGGGGCATGAGTTCCCCATTTCACCAGTATCTTTCTCTAATTTCCATTTCAATTTTCTCTGACATGAATCCATGCCATTTCTACATAACCTTTGCATGTTCCAGTGGAGTTAATGTAATTATGCATGTTGGAGAATTTAAGTTATGTTGTTCTAAGGAACAATTTTCATTGGGACATTCCTGGAATGCCCTTGACCCAGTAATAGCACTTTGTAAAGGCATCCTCCTGAAATAGATCCCAGTCCAACATCAAGAGCTCAATCTACATGGGCTCCCTTTCCTTTCTTTTTTAAATGTACTTACATTCCTCAAGCTTCCTGGCCTCTGGCCCCCACTCCCCAGCTTTCAAGCTTCCTTCTCCCAGAAGGTCTCTGGGAGAAGCAATCACTGGATTAGCCGCCAATATCCTAAAGCCCCAATTTCTGAGCACCTGCCATTTCAGGCCCAACCCCTGGGCCAAAAGAACTTCTGGATTCTTTGTTCAAGTTTCCCAGTCCCTTCCATGCTGACCAGCACGAATATGTTTTCCTACAATGGGTATGGTTAAATGTTAGAAGACACTAACTAGATATATGCAGGGATCTAGGCCCAAAGTTAATGGAGATCAAAGCCATTGACAATTTATTGAGTCGATCTGGAGAGTCAGCCTCTCAAATAGATTCAGGTCCTGTCCGGGTTGTGAATTTATTGGACATCCTGTTCACACAAGAGAGAGTTTGGGAGACTGGTGGCTGCTGCAGGCCTGGGTGGGAGCGAGGCATTTTTTTGCATGCCTCCTCTGCCCACCCATCACCACCAATTGAGGGCTGGGTCAGGCCGAGCAGAGCTCGGAACTGAGCAGACTCACCAAGTCAGCGATGGCAGTTGCACTCCCTCATCCCGTGCTAACTCACTCAGCTGTCACCGGGACCTTCCTCCACACTGTAGTTCCCCCCCCTCCCCCCATTCTGATTGACTAGCAGTTTGAGTTCCAAACTGTTCTCAGGAAGGGAGCCTTGCTGTGATCTGGGGACTTCCTTGATGCTCTTTGTGGAACAGACATGCTAAATTAGGATTAGCATTTCCAAGAGATTCCTCCTTATAATATTGTGAGCAATATAAACATACTTCCAAAACTCGCCCATAATTATGCAATAGGGTCACTGATCAGACAGACCATCTTGCTGAGATTTATTTCCTCGTTTAGGAAATTAAAAGACGATGAGTGATTCGTTGACATTTACTCCAAATATCCAAAATTCCAATCTATTGACACAAGGAGAAAGAACAGAGCAACAGAAGATATATGAGATTGCACTCACCAATCCAAGAGATCTCCTGCACAATTTGCTTCTTTAGTCAACATTTTCTTTTCATGTTTTGCAAAAATGAACAGCACATCACAACTATTACAGTGAGAGCGACCCGAGTTTGAATCTAGTGCAGTCTGTAAGGATTATGTACATTCCCCCTGTGTCTGCATTGGTTTCCTATGGTGTTTCTGTTCCTTCCCACCTTTTAAAATGTATGGGGGTTAATTGGGGATCATGGGCCGGAAGGGCTTGTTACTGTGTTGTATGTATGTAGAGTATGATTGTATGTATGTACGTCTAAATCATGGAGGGTCATTGCCCGACTATCCTTTTGGAAAGAAATCAGATCATTATTTTCCAAGAAAAACAAAATCTTTGTCCCATCACCCTTTTTTGATCCTTCCTCCCACTTCTATCCACAAAGTCTCCTGAAATCAGTGAATCCAGCCAAGTTTCGCCACCACATTTCTGGCAAGCTTCACCCACCATCTCTGCTTCCATTTATGTGTGGAAATGGTGTATGAAATTGTAAATCCAATCTAGTTGGTTGAGCAATTACAACAGACGGCTCAACTCCAAGGCCCTGCTTCACAAAGTTGCTTGCACCGTCTCTGTGCGAACCAGCCACTCACCAACACATGTTCTCCCATCTGAGTGCAATGCAAATTTCAGATGGCATCCACATTTTGGGCCTTGATCAGTGTCATCACACGTGTGTTGGCACCCTCCATTTCCATAGTTACACGTCACTGCAGAGAGAAAAAAACACCAGTGTCTCGATAAGTGCTGGAGGGTAATAGTAACTGACCCCCAGCCTCACAAATGTGTCAAAGAATATATTTTGAGATCCTTATCTAACCACAGCTGCAAACTATCTCGGGAATGTTTCTTTTGTTAGTTTATTTTGTTTTAAAAATGCTACTTGTTAGAAAAAAATGTGATATAATCTGGAGCCCATTTTCAAACAAGTAAAAGAAAAACAATCCAAGTAATTTAAGACATTTTCTTGGAACGCTGTTCTCCTTGAGAGGAACTCCATTCTGCATCATATATTATCCACACAGATTCTGTTAGATCAACATTTCTTCACCAAAATCATAATATCGTAATAAATTTCAACTTTGCCTCATGATGCACCCTCTCTGCCTGAACCATACAAGTTCCCCCAGACCATCAGGGTCAACAAGGTTCTCCCTCCTGCTGCTGTTCCTCAAATTAACCAGATACTTTAAGGACCAAAGCCTGCATCATCACCACCATGTGTCATTGTATCGCCCCACCATTGGGCTTCTTGGTAAGTTTCAGCAAATATTTTAGTTAGTTAGACCTTGACAAGATGCTTCATTCTTCCAGGCATAATCACAACTGATCTTAATGCTCAAATGGAGTAAAAGGTTTGACGACTTTTATTTTTCCTTGAATTGGTTTGAGGCTAAGATCTTGCTGGGAGTTTGGTGCAAAGTTGCACCTCCAGCCATTGGAGAAGTTGAGATAAAGCAAGGAAGAGAAGGAATCGTGTTAATTTTGCAAGCCTGCTGTACGAGGGCTGTTGGAAGAGTTTTGCCTTTCATTTGAGACATTGAGATGGAGAAACTGGACTTGTATCAGAACTGCAGAGGAAAAGATATTGGCAAAAGCTTGACTCATGGGAGAATGGCATATTCCTTCCATTCAAGAGCTATAAATGATGATGTGTTAAATTTACCACTGATTTGAGAGAAGAAAGCTTCAAACTATAGTTTACTTCTACAAGGCCAAAGCATCTCAAAACTTCTCAATCTGCTTTTGAGTCTTCTCTGACCTTACCCTTCTCTTCCATCTCTTTTCTGTCTCAGTATGGGATGAGAATTTTGTTTCTGAGTTTCACAGTGGGGCCAAGGGTGTAATTTGTTATTTCTGAGACAGATGACTCCTGTCGGGTGAAACCCTGGATCATCTTGCTTTGTTTTGCAAGTATGAATATACTAATACTAGACGATAGGATCAAAGGACATATTAGAAAAACACTTCTCTGCTTCCCTTCTTCTGCATCTCCAATGACTGCTATTAATTAAGGCTGTTGGTTATTTGCAAAGTACAGATTGGCCACAGGGGGCAGATATTATCTTTGCAAATATCTACAAGATGACATTAATTAAAAAAAAATGTATAGCATCTCTGTAACCATTATTTAAGAAGAGGTCTATACCCAAAATAATTTACTTTGTTAGAGTTCCCATTTTTTTTCCCCTGCATCAACTAGATACCAGAGCCTTTTCCACAAACCAGCCCAATCAATCAGATGCTTATCTTTCCTAAAATAATATTATTAACTCCAATAGAAAATTCTTCCCCTCTGGTGTTGCATGGATCACAAGTTCACTGAGGAATCTTACAGAATGTCAGCAGGCAATGCAATCTCCAAAAGAATCAAAACAGTGATCTTTATCAGTGGACACATGAATTTTGAGTACAGCAAGATCTGCTGGAATAAAATGAATGTAAATCCTAGTGGATTATTTTTCATCTTTATCACCACCCTGGTCCAATAGCGCTGTCAGTTCTAAAATCACTGCTCTCAGCTCCTTATTGCATCCAGATTCAATCTTCCAATTCAACTCTCAAGGGTAAGTTCAAATTTGGGACCTTAATATTGTAAATGTCTACCAAATAGCCTGTTGGAAGTGTATTTTAATCCCACATGCAAGGCAAATTGTAAATCATAAAGCCTTCAATATTTTGTAACTCAATGGTTAGAGCACTGGACTTGAAAACCATGGGTTGTGAATTCATTTCTCACTGGGGCCTCATCCCTGTGAGGGGCATTTGACAAAGAGATAATTCTCTGTCTTCCCTACGGTAGATGTACAGAGATAAAAGTCATACCACACAGAGTTGTTGTGTAACTTTTCACATGATGGCAGCTTTAACCCATGATGATGAGGCACAAATTAAAGTACTAAGGAAATGATTGAGACTTACATTTGCAGTCCCGTTGATTCTTTGTGAGTTCAAATCCTGGTCTGCATTCACAGGCAACTCCACCTTTGGGAGTTTCTCGGCAGATGTGAGCACATCCATGATTTTTATTCATGCAATTCATTCCTTCTGCAAAGGCACATAAATAAAGATCCCATCAGGGCACTATGAACAAATATAATGCAACAATGACATTGCTATATCTGGGAATTAAACTAACACAACAGTGATAAACATCTTAGTCAAATATTGTTGGGTGCATGAACTATTTTTTTCTTTTCCGTCTTTGTTTTTCCTCTTAAGAGGGTCTTTAACATTTCATTTCCTGATATGACCGAGTCTTGCTGTTACAAAATACCAGGTAACTGCACAGGCACCACTTATTGGAGAAGTAAGTAATCTTTATTTGTAAGCTGTGGTAACAAATATTATTGGGCCACTAGCACACATCTCACTGCATGTAAGTATCTATCACATTACATTCAAGACGATTTCTCCATCCAAAAGATACAAGTACACTTCAATGAGAGCTTGATGGAAGGATAGAAATCCAAAAGCTTCCTTCTCTGCACCCAGCTCCCTCATCCCACATTGGATGCTAACAATAAAACTCTGATACATTTTGATAAATTTTAATGTGAAAGGGGCATCCGAGGGAGGAACTTTGGGGGGCATCCGAGGCACCTTTGTTGACCTCACCAAAGCACTTGACACCGTGAGTAGGAAAGGGCTTTGGCAAATACTAGAGCGCCTCGGATGCCCCCCAAAGTTCCTCAACATGGTTATCCAACTGCACGAAAACTAACAAGGTCGGGTCAGATATAGCAATGAGCTCTCTGAACTCTTCTCCATTAACAATGGAGTGAAGCAAGGCTGCATTCTTGCACCAACCCTCTTTTCAATCTTCTTCAGCATGATGCTGAAACAAGCCATGAAAGACCTCAACTATGAAGATGCTGTTTACATCCAGTACCGCACGGATGGCAGTCTCTTCAATCTGAGGCGCCTGCAAGCTCATACCAAGACACGAGCAACTTGTCCGTGAACTACTCTTTGCAGACGATGCCGCTTTAGTTGCCCATTCAGAGCCAGCTCTTCAGCGCTTGACGTCCTGTTTTGCGGAAACTGCCAAAATGTTTGGCCTGGAAGTCAGCCTGAAGAAAACTGAGGTCCTCCATCAGCCAGCACCCCACCATGACTACCAGCCCCCCCACATCTCCATCGGTCACACAAAACTCAAAACGGTCAACCAGTTTACCTATCTCGGCTGCACCATTTCATCGGATGCAAAGATCGACAATGAGATAGACAACAGACTTTGGAAGACTACACAAAAGAGTCTGGAAAAACAACCAACTGAAAAACCTCACAAAGATTAGTGTATACAGAGCCGTTGTCATACCCACACTCCTGTTCGGCTCCGAATCATGGGTCCTTTACTGGCATCACCTACGGCTCCTAGAACGCTTCCACCAGCGTTGTCTCCACTCCATCCTCAACATTCATCAGAGCGACTTCATCTCCAACATCGAAGTACTCGAGATGGCAGAGGCCGATAGCATCGAATCCACGCTGCTGAAGATCAAACTGCGCTGGGTAGATCACGTCTCCAGAATGGAGGACCATCGCCTTCCCAAGATCCTGTTATATGGCAAGCTCTCAACTGGCCACCGAGACAGAGGTGCACCAAAGAAGAGATACAAGGTCTGCCTAAAGAAAGCTCTTGGTGCCTGCCACATTGACCACCGCCAGTGGGCTGATCTTGCCTCAAACCGTGCATCTGGGTGCCTCAGAGTTCGGCAGCAGCAACCTCCTTTGAAGAAGACCGCAGAGCCCACCTCACTGACAAAAGACAAAGGAGGAAAAACCCAACACCCAACCCCAACCAACCAATTTTCCCTTGCAACCGCTGCAACCATGTCTGCCTGTCCCGCATCAGACTTGTCAGCCACAAACGAGCCTGCAGCTGACGTGGACTTTACCCCTTCATAAATCTTCGTCCGCGAAGCCAAGCCAAAGAAGAAAAGAAAAGAAGAATGTGAAAGGCCAATTATTACATGTAAGGCCATCTGGAATCTTGAATTACCTCTCTCTCATATTTACCTTGCTCTCTACTTTTTTCTCCTATAGTTGCACAAGGACATTTTAGGAAATTCTATTAGAGAATATTTAATATTTAATGTGTGTATACACAGACATACGGTATATCATAGTTTTAGTGTAGATGAAAAACTTGTTAACATTCGTATAATGATATCAATGTGCTAATAAAATACAATAAAACCCCTAGTGTCTGGCACCTAATAAGATTAGTAGATGCCGGATAAGCGAGTTTTCTGGTCGCTTGAGACTCACTCTTATAATGCCCATCAATTACACCTGCATAAAGAATAAACAGTTTGAAAGACAAAAATACTACACTGTACTGACGCTGAACAAACTTCACTTCCATGAATATATAAACCTTAAAGCATTTTACTTTATTTTCAGTCAATTTCTTTGAAAACATTTAACCGACTCTGTATCTGCAGGTTCCTCCCCCTCCATGGAGCCATCCGAAAGAAATAATAACATTATAGATAATTAACTCCCCCTCCCCCAAGTTTACAGATAAAGCTTACTAATGTACTAATAAAGATGAAGACTCTTATTAAGCAGGGATAAGGAGACACTTTGAGAGAGTCACCTAATGGTGAGAGGCATCATCCAGCTCTTCGTCCTGGGTGACATAATTCGATTCAAACAGCTGCTACGAGCAAAGCACGACTAAGGCACTCCACTGGCTGAATATTTGCTCCCATCTTCAATTAAGGTTTGCGTGTTACTTTCAGACAACATTTATTTTTACAATTTTAAATGCGATTTTGTTATTTATTTATTTTCCTCCATTGTTTTTGCCAGTTGCTTCAGGTTGCTGGCTGCTTGAATTCCAGGTAACAGGGGGTTTATTGTAATTGGTAATGAAGTAAAAAGCACAAGAACAGCCAATTTCATATTGAAATTACCTAGAAGTTGACTTTTGGTTAAGCATTATCTTTTTTGAGCCTCTACACCCTTAACTAAGGAGCACAGTTGAGTTTGACAAACTGACCCCTTTAAATCTCACAAAGGTACAAGGAAGCTTATGAAGAGGAAAAGTAAAGAGCTCGAACGAGGTGAAATGATTACAGATAGTTTTAAAACTTTTTAAATAATTTCTTACGAGAAAGGAAAAGATGAAAAAAAGGCACCATCCCTGTTGCTTTTACACCCATTGTAAGGATCAGTTTTGAGACCGATCTCTGACATTTCTAGCAGAGAAAGTACAAAGCTTGGTACAATGAGAGAAGGAAGAAGCACATAACTTCAAGGTCTCAGAGAAAATAACCGTTCTCCTTAAAAGGAGGCCACTCCTGGTTAGAATAATTCACTTACATATTTTACTATCATCATTTCACTGTTCAGCACATCTTCATGAGAGGAGGTCACACTGACCTACATGTTGCTGCAACATACCTTAAAGCTGAAGCACAGGTAGCAAAATACACAGAAGGAACATCAAAATCAGAATTTATCGTCATGAACGTCACAAAATTCGTTATTTTGTGGCAGCATCACAGTACATACACTGTACATACACTTTAGACCACCTTACAAAATAAATAAATAGTGCAAGAAAGAGAAAAAGTCAAAATAAGGCAGTGTCTGTGGTTCATTGTTCATTCAGGAATCTAATGGCAGAGGGGAAGAAGCTGCCTTTGTGCCAATCAGCGCTCATCTTCAGGCTCCTGTACCTTTTTCCTGATGGTAACAGAGTGAAGAGTGCATGGCCTGGGTGATGGGGGTCCTTGAGGATAGAGGCTGCTTTCTTAAGACACCGCCTCCTGTAGATGTCCTTGATGGGGTAAAGACTGGTGACCGTGATGTTGCAGGCCGAGTTAACAACCCTGTGGAGTATTTTCTTGTCCTGAGCATTGACACCTCCTTACCAGACAATTATGCTTTTTAGACTGCAGGCATGTAATGAATCCATTCCTGCACTGCAGTTTATCCTGCAGGACCCCTGCAACTTTTTGGAGGAAGCCTGAAGTGTAAATCGTACCGGAAAAATTTGTTGACGGTCATCTACTCTACTGCACTCAGGTATTTTCAATCTAAAAAAGCACCCAGGGTGAACGACCACACGGGCAGTAATTATGTTAATTTTTTTCCAGCTATTTTCCTGACGTTGCAGTATAAATAACATGAGTGATGCAACCAGCCAGAATGTTCTCAACGGTAAAGTTTTTGTGAGTCTTTGATGATATGTTGAACCTCCTCAAACTCATTACAAAGTCTATCCGCTGGTGAGCATTCTTGGTGATTGCGTCGGAATGGAGGCTCCAGGACAGATCCTCGGAGATGCTGACATCCAGGAAATGAAGTCCTTGACCCATGCAAAACAGACATCCTGCCAGTGATAATTGTCAGGCAGGAATTCTGACTTTGCATGTTGGTGTGCAGTTTCAAGTTGATGCTGAATGGGGTATGATGGAAACTTTAAAACAACCACCCAGAGCACTTATTTTTAGAATTTCAACACTCCCCATCAGCATTCAAGCACCCATAACTGCTCTCTTTGAAGGTCCCAGACAATATTCATTCAAACTTGTCTAAAACACATCCTATCCTGTCCTGCAGGAGACCTCTGCTATCCTTGCAGTTGCTGTTCCCTGTGTCTCTGCCTGCTTGCATTTCAACTTCTTCATGTGAAATTCCCTGTGTTGCTTCAGCCTGCCCCACCTCCACTACCTCTGTGAAACCAACATTCACCCTCTATGTTTGCTCCCCCCCCCCCCCCATTTCATTCTATTTGGACATGTTAAACTCTTTAGCATTCAGCCAATTTGCCATGGACTCCAGAACATTCAACCCAATTCTTTTTGCTTTGCTCATTCATACCCCTTTCCCTTCTTTTAAACATCTCATCCAACCCATCAATGTTGCTTTCAACCACCTCCCCTACTCCTTCATCATCAATCTCAACATTTTCAACCATTTGCTATCTTACATTTAAAAGATGACACACAAAAGCAAAAAAAAACTTCTCTCGGCCCAAAAGACAAAACACTGTTAGTTGTCATTGCAGCAACATCGTCTTGGCTTCTTACCACTTTTAAAGAACCTTAGTCTCGAAGAATGCGTCAGATAAATTTCAGCTTGATATACAAGCAGCTGGGATTGATCTTCCATAGATCCAGAGGGCCACAGTGATAAACATTCGAGACTTAATGCTGTTTCTCAACGTCAATGCATTTCTCTGGGTGACTGCCGCTAACCCATGCTCACCACTTATCCAAATACACAGACATCAAAGGGGATTCCATTAAGCAGGCAATCTCCAGAGCCTGGTGCGATTTGAAATTCATTCCCCCTTTTATTCTCCTGGTTAAAATTCAGACCTCAATCCAAAAAGCTAAAGTTTTATTGAAGGATGTAAACTCAATGTTTGGAAATCACAGAATCACAGCATGGAATGAGACCATTCATCCCATCTCTGAAAGACTAGCCAAAATAGTCTTTCTCTATAGTGCAACCAATGAATATATTGGGAATTTACTACAAATCACTCACCATTTAAAACATAAGTATGACAGAATGCCTGTCAGTGTGAAATTTTGGGTAAGCAATCCTTTCCTTTAGGATGCTGATCAAGAGGTTCAGCAGAAGAGATTTGTTGCCAAGACTTCAATCTCACATAAATACCACACAGATTTAAATATCTAGCAACCAAACTACAAACATCACTGGGTCAGTCACCAGCTGTATATCTGCCTTGGACATGACTTAAGTCTGAGACTGAAAACACCAACATGAATTTTAACTGAATGAGAAGAAGATGACTAGGTGGAGAAAGTAAATGCAATCAAATACAACTGTCACTGTTAAAGAAATTATGTTGCGGATTTATAAATCATTTCTAAGCTTTAAAAACTACTGTACGACACCCAAAACAAAATAGGAGCCCATCCCAACCTGTCTTCCAGCTTACATTCATAGAGCAAACTCCATTATGGTTTGAAAAATTTGTTTCACACTATGAATAACTAGCTCTGCAAATTACTATTTCCCAGAGGTCCTTTGTTATAAAATGAGTGGTTAGTATAGGTCCCCTCCTTCTCCTCTAACACATTTCCTTTCAATTTTTCCCAGAAGGAATACTTTCAGGTTTTGTTTTCAATGCTAATGGAATTAAATCCCCTGTACATTTTGGCTCACATTTGCTCCTTTAGAGTCATACTGCACGAAACAGGTCCTCCATCCCAAACAAAGTGGCATTCTGAGCTAGTCTTGTTTGGCTGCTGAACAAGAAATTATAGATAATGCACAAGAGTGCAGGAGAAATTCAGCAGGTCCCACAGCACCCATAGGAGGTTTGCAGAAGGGGAGAAGTGAAAAAGACCTTTTGTGACCTTGATGAAGGGCTCAGGCCCCCGAAACGTCGGTTAGAAATGTTTGCCTCCTAAGAACACTGCAGGACCTACAAAGTTTCTCCACTCATTTGCCTGCATTTGGTTCATATCCTTCTAAGCTCTTCATATCTATCCAAATGTCTTCTGAACATAATTGTCATCATTATATTCTCTTCCATAGGTTCCTCTAATAGCTGTTGGACTTACCCCAAGGTCCCTTTTAAATATCTCCCCTCTCATTTTAAACCTACACCCTCTAGTTCTATGCCTGTCTCCTCTGAGAAAAAATCTGTGAGCATTCATTTTATCCATGCCCCTCATGATTTTATAAATCTCGGTATGGTGACTTTCATTGATCATTCATATCTAACATTAATTCTATTCGATACATTTAATCCTTTCTACATTTAGTCTTTTAAAATCTTACAAGATAATGATGAGGATCTCGGGAATTTGCCTTCACATATCCCACTTCCTCCAGATTCCAAAAGCGCAGAAATCCCATCTTACTCTGCACTTATTCCAATAGCCATTAATTCCATCATTCAAAAACTTGCTAAAGTCTTAATCACTCCTGCATACCTATGAATCTAGGATTCATTTTCATTTTACCCTATTGTAATCATCATTAAACTGAAGCATATTGGAACCCTGCAAACCAACGTTAATTGTTGGGTGAAGTCACCGAAAATTGCTTGATGTGTCCTGGTAATGTAAAGCACGACACACCAAATCCTTAAAATGACCACCCTATTGGGCTACTCTCAATCATCAACCTGAGAATGGAAGTTGTCTCCTCTCACTATTGACCTCCTCACTGTGCTCTCGATGGAACTGGCTCGCACCATACAACTCCAACCTTGGCCTAAACATGGATATACTGTAAGTGGTAAATTTGTAGGGGAGTTGAGAGTAGGTCATATTCTTATCAAGGAAGCATTTGATTGAGTGTGCCTTAAAATATGTCAAAAGATAAACCATTCATCCACATGGAGTCAAAATTCCATCCTGATTGATGGAAATTAAATTAAATCTTATTTACAAAATGATAGAATCTGTCCCGTACAATTACAAACAATTAACCGACAACCCTGCATGTTTTGGAGAGTGGAGAAGAACTGGAGAACCCGGAGGAAATGCATGCAGTCATGGGAAGAATATATAAATTCTTTACAGTGTCAGATTCAAACCCAGGTCGCTAACACTCTAATAACATGGCGCTACCGAAGTGAAGCCAATGAACATTATTGAAAGGCTTCATGCAGGTGTTCATGCCCAAGTATCTTCTGTTGCTTCATCAATGATCATCCTTCCACTATAAAACTGTGGATGGGAATTTTTGGTCATTATTACACAATGTCCATTTACTTTGCAAGGCTTCGACAACTTCGACCTGTGAAACACAACCATTTCTATCAATTTCTGATTGACAACCAGCAACATTGGCAAAAATCAAATCTCACAGCACTGCCACCACTGAACAGAAGCCTAACTTTTAACCTACATAAATAATACAGTTACAAAACCATATCAGATGCTGAACAAGTCATCTGAGTCAACTCCCAACTCCTCAGCCTGTCCTCATCTACAAGACTCAGGTTGGGAGGTTCTAAAATTCTCTTCATTTGCTTGGAATAGTGTTACTTCAACAGCACTCAAATATCATAATATGGTTCTGAATAAGGCAGAGCAGGTGTTCAAAGAATATGAGGAAGTAATCTATCTAACATCATCCTCACCAGCCCATCTGCATGAGAAAATCTGATTCACTCAATGATATTAAAAATGGCTACATATGTCGGATCCAGTCATGGATATTGGCTTGCCAATTCTTTGGCTATTACAAAAAAGTACAGAAAAACTTGAATTGCATTTCCTGCAGTATTATTGCAGTCCAGCTTTGACACAGACTGGATCACAAAAATAAATGACATGTCAGGGGAAGCTCATCCCAGAATGGCTAATATCTAATCAGTCTTTGTTTTTATTTTCAACCATGAGTAAAACGATACAAAATGGCATCAACAATGCCATCTGTTCCTCTCGTAACTCCTCGGAAGACAACCTTCACTGCACCTGAATGTCATCATCCAGGCACGCAAGGACTTCCAAGCAATAGGTTGTCCATGTAAGTACCAAGTAGTAACCATTTCCATCATGTACAGTAACTCCCTCTGATATGCATCAGCACCAAAAATGCCAAGTGCCCCTCTCCCCACCACTATCACTGTGGAAAATGCCATTAATCAAAAACTCAAGCGCACAACCAGCCAAGTCTTCAGTTGTCAAGGCTTTTCTCCTTAATTTCCTTCCTATATCTCTCCACTGCTTGATCTGTCCTTGATCAGTTATGACACTTCATAAAACCTATTGGTCATCCACTACTGTATAATATCTCCCTCTTCAAGGTAGGAGTAAAATGCCTGAAACTGTGAGACCGACTGAGTTTCTCCAGCATTTCTGTGTTTTCACTGAGAATTATTTACACAAATTCATCTCCTTCAAAGTTAAAAGAAAAATTCAATGTGATGCAAATCCTCATTTATTTTTTCTTGTACAGTTAATAATATTACCTCAATACTCTCAAGGTGTAGGAGGGCATGGGGGAACAATGAAGAAAGTTACTGAATACTCTGAGAACATACTGTATGTATGAGAAATATGAAACACCGACAGAGGACCTTGAAAACACAATTGATTTGAGGGAATAAATTTTGTTCTAACCTGTGCAACTTTCTGATTGAAAAAAAAATTACTCTTTCATCTACTGAGTACTGCAGATACAACAACCTGTACTACCTTTCATTTTGCTTCAAGTCTTAAAGTACTGCACATTGATGCAACACTGCAACTGCTATATATACAATAAAATCCCCTTAATCCAGAATTCAAGCAGCCGGCAGCCTCAAGCAACCAGCAAAAAAAATGAAGAAAATAAATAGGTAAAAGATGCATGTTTAAAAAATGGCGCCCCCTAGCAGTCAGTTTGCCATTCACACCACACACAATCTCAACAGCCAACAATATCCGGCATCTACCCATCCCTATAGGTGCCTGATTCCAGGGGTTTTACTGTACAACTTAAACCCACTCTTTCTGTACTTGAGCATTGAAGTCTCTAAGATTTGAAATGATTGGCAACCAATCTTGATTTCTAATCAAATTTAGAATGTCACAAAGGAACAGTTGTAATGTGAGCTGGGCTTTTTTTTTAAAGGGAGGCTGTGAGGGGTTTACTTCCTGTTTGCCTTTGGAGACCATGCTGTGTGTTCTGGAGGAAAAAGATAAGTGTCTGTCATAAAGTTGTTCTTTTGAGCTTGAAGTTAGCAAGTGGTTCTGTATGGACATGAACCACACCAGCCGTGCGAGTATAAGACAGCTTTAATAAACTAATATATACACGAAGAGGTCTTGTCTCTCTGCAAGACCAACCTGGAAGGCTAGACTGTAGCTTTGGACTGCTTTGTAGACAGTCACCGACTGGGATGCCCCCTGGTGACCTAGTGGTGTAATTACATATAGAAGTTACCACAGAAGCAAATAAAGATGATTCTCAAGTTAGTATTTCATGTTGTTAATTTTTCATCTGAAGATCATTCTGATGAAACATTAACTCTGTTTGATCCTTCCACAGATGCTGCCTGACCTGCTGAGCATTTCCATCCTTCTCTGAATTTATTTCAGGTTTCCAGGAATTGTCGATCGCTTTGCTTTTCAGAACATTGTTCTAACTTGTTTATTTGAGAAATAAGGAGATGATTTTTATATTTAGTCACACCTTTGCCCCTATCCCAGCATGAACAATGTTGACATTGTTTTATATCAATAGTTTTTGGAAATCACTTTCGGGAGGGATGCATTAATTTTCAATTGTCTTGCCTAATCAGTCAAGGAATAAACTGTCTATGACTTTGAGCCAAAACGCTTTGTGATTAATAAATGACAGAAATTCCCCAAATGTTCTTCCTTAGCCCAAAATTCTGACGAGCTCCAAAGACCCCATCAGCTATATTGCAAACAAAGCAACAAAAACCTCAGATGATGGAAGTTTGATATAAAGATTCATAGTGGTGTATATACTTAGTAGTCCTGACAGCATCTATGCAGAGAGTGTGGAAGCTTCACACTGATTCCCTTTCACCAGATGAAAGCTTCCCTTAAAAATCTTTTAGTCCTTGATCAAACTTCTGCACAATCCTCCCAATAATTCATTCTTTACCACACACTCCCACTTATATTTAGAGTTAAACCCCTAGGAGAATGTTGGAACATTGATGGCATTACATGCAATGAGTATACAATATAAATGGTAGTCCCAAGGGAAAGAATTGTGAGCAAGCTGTTCGTTCATCACTATAGCCACAGCTAACTCAGCTAAACTTGCTGAGAGTAGCAAACAAATGAATGATTTTGTTGATAGACCTGTAGCAGAGCCTTACATGGACATCTTCCAATCTAACCTATTGCATTTGACATGGCCTCCTCTACGTTGGTGAGACCATACACGAATTTGGCAGCAGCATTACTGAATGTCTGTGGGTCCGCACTAGAACTGCCAGTGGCCAACCATTTCAATTCCCCTCACTATTCCCAAACAGAAATGTCTGTCTTTGGACTCATCCTTTGGCAGGGTGAGGTGAAACATAAACCTGAGTAAGAATACATCGTATTCTTTAAGGATACCCTTAAACCTAATAGCACAACATCAATTATTCCAATTTTAGGTAACCCCACTTCTACCTAGTTCCACAGTTTCCAGCTCTTCTTCACAACTTTTTTCTCAATCCTTCCTCACCTCCCATGGTCTCTCCCTCCACCTGACTCTCCAACTCTCCCACATTCTGTCCAATGTTCTATCAATTTTAAGACCTTTCCCGGCCTCTACCCCTTTGATATATTTAATATCACCCCTTTCTCCTTCAATGTTGATAAAGGATCCCAACCTAAAAAGTACAAGAAATTATATTTTCTTCTGTTTCTATTCTTTTATCTTTCTTTTCCTTTTTTTTAACCTAGACTTTTTTTTTCCCTCTTTCTTTTCATTATTAAGTTTTGAAACACAGGGTATTAAGAAGATGGAAGTTTGGATTTCATTCACATTTTGAGAACATTTCTTAAATATAATTGGAATATGAGTGAAATGTTTAATGGTTAACCCTAAACTTAATACTTTAGATAAGATTTAAACTATTTTAATAAGAAAAGAATTATAGTTTTAATTTACTATTTATGCATGTTTCGTTAGATGGAATGGTTTATTTATTTTGTGTAATGGTTTATATCATTTTACTGGTTTATACCTTTTTGTGTACGTTCTTTATTAAAATCAGTGAAAATATTTTAAAAAGAAAGAAAAGTCGACTATGCTGCCTGACTCTGCTGACTTTCTCCAGGTTCCAGCATCTGCAGGTTTCGTGTTTCTCTAAGATTTTCCATATCTGTTTCAATAGTATCTATTGTTAATAAATTCATAATCTCCCTTGGACCTCTTCTGAAACATTCAGTATAGTTATCCACTCAAAAATATGAAGTCATTATCTTAATTCAGTAAGAGCCAGTTACGTAACAAAAACTCAATTTACTATTTTCGATGCTTAATCTGCTGTGAATTTCCAGTATCATGCATTGATTTCAAATTTATATGTTTTTTAGTTTTACTTACGGAATGTCATTATCATTTAAGTAACATAATCTTTTCTTAAAAGGCATAAAACAAAAAGTAAAATGTTCAAAGAAATTGGAGAAATTTTGCATTTTGGTAGAAACTGTAATTCTGACCCCTTGGATTTTTTTCAAAACATGCCTATTTTCTCTCCCAAGATTAACAATGGCCTTAACAATTTATATACACTACTAAGCTGGATTAATTTCATGCTGTTCTCAACGACATATCCAGATACCTAACTCACCCTATTCCAAAAATGGAAGAATTTGTGAGGACAAAGGGAAAATAGTTTAATCTTGAAGAAATGGACCAGCTGCAGTTTGAGTCTTCAACATATTGCCATTAAGGAGAACCAAGGTTTATGTAAAACCAACATCAATTCATGTTAATTTACACCAAAGAGGCTTTTTTCGCAATTCCACTTTAATACTTGTGTTAAGTTACATTGTGGTGTAGAAATTTTAGCAAGTTTGTTTATGTAAAAGAGATTTTCAAAATGGTATGTGATGTGTGTTTTTTTTTATTAATGGTTTAAGAGTTGCTTTTGGCACAATCTCACTTCCTATATATACAGTATATCGTAAAAGGGAGTGGAGGGATTTTGCATTTGCTTTTAACTTTTCAAGGAATTCTGTGGCAATGAGTTAGTGGCTCACTAATTATTCATGTTTGGCTTAGAAACAGATGGTGGAAAAATACCTGGTTTCTCAATTATTACAATATGGAGCTCATTGATTCATGAAGAGCACATGAAGGAATGTAAAGCAAGTCTTTTCTCTCGTACTGATTAAGTTCATCAATCTTGATTGGATAGATTAATACAGATCACCTAATTTTATAGTTTGGGAATATAAGAATGGCTCTGGGATTCTTGATTGCTAGAAGCCCCAAGCAAAAAGACCCTCATTCTTTCCACTTCCGATTGATTTTCCTTTGGATCACACCATTCTATGTTCTCATTAGGATCCATGAAGCTGTTACTTCACAGTCACTAAGTTGATTTCTTGGGTATAGAACAAACTCTGGAGTAATTCAGTAGGTTAGGCAACATCTGTGGATAGTTTCTGTTAAGACCACACATTTGTCTTTTGTGTCTGAAGTTTTCAGATATTTATTTTCCATTCGCCCTCTGAGTGCACCTTCATCACACAGGGCAGAAAGATGTAAGAGCATCCTCTTAGGTTAACCATGCTGGAAAATCATTGCTGCTTTTCCAATGTCACCACATCACAACTAATACAGAGCAAGTGATCCAATCACGTATATGGTGTTAGTTTGTGAAGAAAATGCTTAATTCAAGACATTGAAGGAAAATTAAAGGAATTACTTTAAATCTTCTGCACACGACTACATACAATGTTAGGCAATATCGGTCGCAATCCAAAATTTTGAGAGGGATCTTGGCTCAGATCCTTTCTGCTTGAGTAAATTCTAATGCAGTCAATCATCTATTTATAAACATATCCTCGAGAGACATTAACGGTAATTGATATTTTTAATTGAAGATATAGTAAAACCCCTCATATCCAGCACCTATGGGGATAGGTAGATGTTGGATAAGTACCTTCCAGTTGCTTGAATCTTACTCTTCCAATGTCTATCTAAAACTTATCCACTGTCTCCTGATTTCTGCTCACCAGTCAAGTCTAATATATGGATACTATGACAACTTTTGAATCTGCTAAACCAGCCATTTGAAGAAGACTGTGCCTCAATATCCATCTCCTCGTGGAACTCCTTCTGGCCTTTTCAAACTAAACTATTCAAGAGAGCCTGGTCGAATAAATCATCTTGGAGGTATTATGAGTGTGATGTTGCTCAACACTTTTATTGGTATCAGATTTCATATAAAACTGCTTAATTTTCTGAGACTGGGCCTTAATGTCATAGATGGTTGATGAGCCAAACTTTTAACTCCTCCATAAGCACTATATGATTTTCACATTTTTCCAGTCTCTTACAAATCTCTATCTTCTGTTAAAGGGTAAGCACGACACATTTACGCCTGCCTGGTTGCTTTTCTTTCAGTATGGTAAGGGTTGGGGGGGGGGGGGGGGTGAAATAATGTCCTGCAAAATGGAATCTCTATTTTTTTTACATTGGTCACAAGGCATGGCCTGGCCTGCAAGTGGTGGATTGACAAACTAATGTTGAGGCACACCAATTTTAAACTTACATTTTTGTTTACCTTGAGGAAGGGTTCAGCCCTGAAACCTTGGTAACGTATCTTTACCTCCTATGGATGTTGCAAGACTGGCTGAGCATTTTACAGCAGTCATTCCTCAGATCAGCACACTCTTATTTCACTGTCAATGCAGAGGATGATGTAATTTGATGAGGAAATTGCTTTGTGCTCATGTGCAGTATATCGGCCTGGATGAATTTCTCGAAACGATCAATAACACAGTTCACTCCAGGAAAAGTAAATGTTCAATCAGGTGCCACTGAAGTAAACAGCATTACTCATTGTATTTTCTTTTCACCTTGTGGATTTTCTTGCACCATTTTCCATGCCTCAGCTGAGAGAGCAACTTCTGCTAATCCTGGCACAGCAGCTTGTAAATTGGAAGGTGCAGGGAATCAGGTCAACCCATTGGTTTGTCTTGTTTGGTTCCGGTCCAGGGTCGAAGGGTAAGACCTTCCAAGCAAGGCACTGAGCCATGGTGTGATCCTTTCAAAACATCTGGTTAAATGGCTCAAAAGTAACTACTGCTATTGTATTAGCTCCAAGCAATCAACACTAGGAGTTATTTCAAACAAGGAAAATCAACTGCCAGACCTCTTTTCAGTCAAGGATCAATCAAATGGAAAGAGAAAGAAAGCAAGGAAAGAGATTACATGTGCCCCAAGAGTAATGTAGAGATCAGCCTCATCATGGGGTTGATTCAATTTAAATCTTTGCTACTTATCAAAATTGAATCTATAAAGGCCATTTAAAAAACAGAATCCTAAGCATCGAACCCAATATTATATAATGCAGCACAATTATTTACTATTTTAAAATTCTTGAATGTATTCAAAATAGCCAGTTTTTTCAAAGAAATTAAGTAGAAAGATCTAATCCTACAATCGAACCAAATGAACACATCATCTTTTTACATTTCCGTCACTGCATTGGAATACAAATTTCTTACAGACAAAGCATCCCCATCAATAGCTTCCTTCTCAACCCTACATCATCACCTCTGCAGTTCACTAAAGCACTTAGCCTTGGTCCTCTTCTATTCAGTCAGCCATTATCTGCCCCTTGGTAATGCCATGTGAAACATGATTAGATACTCTGTTACAACCCACCCTCATGTCTCCTCCAACAGTCTTCGCCCTTCCTCATCTGTGTAACCTGGTAGCATTCACAATATCATGACTTGAATCATTGCAAAAGGTAAATATTCTGAAAACGTTTGGCTGTTACACTAACTCTTTTCTCTTGCCATGAATTCTCTCATTTTCTGATCATGGCATTGGACAGAAGAAGACCAATTACAAGCTTGCATTGCAAACTCAAGCCTCATTCCAAACCACAAACTCAGCATCATATCATCTCGGCCCTCCATCCCTGTACATTCATCTTAGTCTTAACTCTTCCAACTCGAGCTCATTGTGGATCTTGAAAAACCTCCCCCCCCCTCCCTCACCTTTGAATGCTAGCACCAACCTCGGCAATTGTACTTTCAATAATGAAACTCCATAGCTCAAGAGTTTATTGCTTAACTGTCACAACTCATTTTAGAAATGCCATCTCACTACATACTTCAAGGGACTCTATGAATTACACCCAAAGGAAATGAACAGATTCACATCCTGCAGAAAGATATTTGGAATTAAGAGACATACGTGGCCGTGTAAAGAATAATTGACCTAAAATAAATGACAGTACGAAAGGCTTGCATTCCCTTGGGACATCAATTGAATTCAGTGCTCGACGGTTGCTTTTTTGTAAGTCCATTGTAATCTACATTGTACAAAATGATATTATTCAATGTTTTAGCCACTCCACCACTTTTTAGGCAGTTTGGAGTATAACCACACATTCAAAAGAGGGTTACAGAGGGAAACAAATTCATTGTAAAATATAGCCTGCGGTGCAATAGCTTTAAAAGCTTATTCAGCACATCTATGAACGGGGAAAGGCGAAAGACACTTTTTAAGGGTGTATTATTAATTTAACTGATGAGCTGGAATATGCAACGTGGTAGGATAGTGAAGGGTTTTGACTCCTTGCATGAATGCCTTTGCAAACTTACTCTGAAAGAATAGGAAGGGATCTAGATCCAGCAGGAAAGAAATGCAATAATATTTCGTTGAATATTTTAATAGGAAAGAAATGCAATAATATTTAGTTGAATATTTTAATAACAATGCCTTATTTACTCAATCTGCCCATATATTTTCACCCACTGTTTCTGACATTGCTCTAATGTTGGTCATTATCTGAACTGTCTGTCACTTCTCGTAAAGGTTACTTCACGTAACCTTTAAAAAAATAACTGAAAGTAGCAGTGTGCACCATCAGGCAGGATGTCACAACACAGGAAGCTATTTGTAAATAGTGATTGATGTTACCTGCAGTGAGCTCCAGTAATAAACCTAATTCAAAAAAAAAGCCAAATGTTCCCGTCTTTGCAATATCAGTTTCAAATAATTCAAAACAGAATATCCTAGCAAGCGTGCCAGAAAATTAAAAACAGGTGCCCCTGGTCGACAGTGACAACATTCTTTGTGTGCTATTCTCCCACACCAATACGCAGCATGCAGAAATATCAGGAAGTATAAAGACCAATAAATCTTGCAAACTTAAGCCATTTTCTTTGATACAACCCTCAGCCCCAAGTGGAGCAAGATGTGATTTATTCAAGATCCTGTGTCCTGGAAGGGATCTCCGAGCTCGCACTCCATTGCTCATCGAGATTGCCTGCACATTGCCTCTCAATGTAGAACTAAAAGGACAAGTAACTGGAAGCTCAGAGCCACTCCTGCCAGTGAAGGCAGGTGTTCAGCAAGGCAATCATCCAGTCTCATTTGTTTTCTCCAATGAGAGAAGAACCTTAAAGTCCTTGTTAAATTTCCTCACTTCTGATAGCTCAGGAGCTGAAACTGGCTTCAATATCCAGAACTCTGGGCTCACAGATTAAATTATGATCTCTTATCTTTTTTTTTGATTTTGTATACTCCCTACCACCATATTATCTTTCTGGGAGTTGGGTAAGAAATAATGGATTGAAATCAAAGGTGACAACTATCAACACTCGGAGTACATTTCAACATCATCATCTCAAGTTTTTTTTTTTTTTTTTCTTTGGCTTGGCTTCGCGGACGAAGATTTATGGAGGGGGTAAAAAGTCCACGTCAGCTGCAGGCTCGTTTGTGGCTGACCAGTCCGATGCGGGACAGGCAGACACGATTGCAGCGGTTGCAAGGGAAAATTGGTTGGTTGGGGTTAGGTGTTGGGTTTTTCCTCCTTTGCCTTTTGTCAGTGAGGTGGGCTCTGCGGTCTTCTTCAAAGGAGGCTGCTGCCCGCCAAACTGTGAGGCGCCAAGATGCACGGTTTGAGGCGTTATCAGCCCACTGGCGGTGGTCAATGTGGCAGGCACCAAGAGATTTCTTTAGGCAGTCCTTGTACCTTTTCTTTGGTGCACCTCTGTCACGGTGGCCAGTGGAGAGCTCGCCATATAATACGATCTTGGGAAGGCGATGGTCCTCCATTCTGGAGACGTGACCCATCCAGCGCAGCTGGATCTTCAGCAGCGTGGACTCGATGCTGTCGACCTCTGCCATCTCGAGTACCTCGACGTTAGGGGTGTGAGCGCTCCAATGGATGTTGAGGATGGAGCGGAGACAACGCTGGTGGAAGCGTTCTAGGAGCCGTAGGTGGTGCCGGTAGAGGACCCATGATTCGGAGCCGAACAGGAGTGGAATAAATTATGAGAGAGTATCCAGAATATAGAGAGGCAAAGCTAATACTTTGGGTTTTGGAAAAAAGAAAATTAAAAGGAAATATTTGAAGATGATCAAGGGCATAGACATATAGAGAGGCAAAGCTAATACTTTGGGTTTTGGAAAAAAGAAAATTAAAAGGAAATATTTGAAGATGATCAAGTGCATAGACAAATCATTTGTTTTTCCTGTTAGCTTACACACAACCAGCTTCAAGGAACAACTACTACCTATGTTACATTTTGCTTATGGTTGCCAGAGATCCAAAACAGTATCTGTGGTTCTTTTGTATTCTATTTATTCTTTATCAAAGATGTGCTTTAGAAAGTTGATTTCAATTCCCTTGCTGACATGTCTGTCAATGGTTTCATGCACTGCCAGACTGACACCACCCACAAAATGGAGGAAAAACACCTCATCTTCCATCTGGGCATCCTTCAACATCGACTTCTCCAGATTCCATTAAAACCCCGCATGCACCCTCCCCTTCTTTCCCTGTTGCCACTTCCCCAGTTCTGATCTCCCCCTCCCCCCTTTCCCTCTATCTCCTTTCACAGAGCCCAAATCAATTCTCACCTCTCATCATATCCAATTAACACCTTTTGATGGCCTGGGCTCCTCCCCAAACCAGCCTTGTCTTTATTCTGATACCTTCCTGTTCTTTGCTTATTCCTTGAAGAAAGGTTCAGTCCTGAAACCTCGGTAATATATCTTTACCTCCAATGGATTCAACAAGACTGGCTGAGTTCCTCCAGCATTTCTGTGTGTTTTTAGAAAGCTGAGCACGTCCAAGAGAACAATGTCCAAGTTCATTTTGTTGGCGTGTTACATTTTATGCAGAAATAGTGAAAGGATTCCTAAAGGTAGGTTGCAGAAGGAAAGTTTCATATAAATATTTACCTAACATTGAAAGTTATTAGGTTAGAGCAAAGTGTGTAACTTCCTCTTCTTGGAGCTCCCACTCCTACTTTAAAATCTTTCACTTCTTAATGTTACAAGATCAAACCAGCAACCACAAAGAAGGCATATCACACAGGGGTAAAGATGAACAATTACTTTATTAACAAAAATTCACCTTCAAACTTTAATTCAAAATCCCCCCTTTTATAACAATGCCCACTGGTTACTATGCAAATCTCTATAACAGTGTAAAACTAATAAATTCCCCAGCCTAAATATAACATATGCAATTAAAGTCTAAGTTATATTTCCAACCAGCCCACAGAAAAACATAGACTCAAAACAAACACAAAACATACAAGACTCACAAAACTTCAATCTCAACCGAAGCAAAGATCATAAACAAAATTCAGTTTGTTTGGTAAACTGAAGCCAAAAGATATTTGAGAGAGAGAGAGAGAGAGCACAAAATTCGAAGTTATCTTGTGTTGCTTGCAGAGAGAGGAACAACAGGCTTGGTCCAGATCCTTCTGGCTGCCTTCAGTATGTTCATCCCTTTTTGAAATCCCAACATTCTAAACTGTCCTCAAGACCATGACTCATGCTCTGGGCCTCCTTCCACTCCACAGCACCATCCAGTGGTGGTTCATCATCCACATCCAGACATTTTTAGATCATTTTCTGCACATGCTCAGTCTGTCTCCCACTCTCTCAGCAGTCCACCTTCGCCGTGGCTCTCTAAGGTAAACTGTCACTTTTTAACATAAAACCACACAACACATAGCCAATACACAACACAGAACTCTGTAACATTAATGACCTCCCAGAGCCCTGCGGAGTGAAACAGTGAGCTTACTGATCAGGGTCTCTTTTAAAAAAAAACTATGGCATTATAACAAACTACAACAGATATGCTATTAAGGATTCAAATATTAACTTCCAAAAGACGTGGGGCCCATTTATGGACTGTTATCATAGCCTAAGAAATTAGTGTCGTTTAGATGCTTTGATGCTATGCTGTCTGGTTCCAGGTTGGTGTCACTTGATTCCCACGTATCATTCTTTAACCTTGCTTACTGGTCCGGGTTTTGATTTATGATTTTCTTTTTTTATTTCTTTTGATTTTGATATTATAATAAATATCTGTTTTGCTCAACTGTGAATAATGTAAATGTTGATTAAATTATTATAGAAGGAGAAGAGAAGAAAAGAGAACTGTAAGCCTTTTTGTTTTATAAAAAGAAACTTTATAACTTTCTTTTCTTTCCTTTTTTCTCTGGGTTTTTTGATGTTATGCTTTAATATACTATTACCAATGTGTTCTGGATTTTTAAATTGTGTTTATATTTGGATATTTTTTCATTTTATTTTAACTATATTGCACTTTGTATAATTGCATTGTTCAATTGTTTATACTTCAAATATTAATAAAATATTAAAACATTTTAAAAAAAAACTATATAGAAGATTATTAACAATATCATTGTCTATTTTTCCTTCTTAAACAGTGAGCATGACGAAGTGACCATGAAAATTGGAGACATTGCACAGAAGCTAAATGAGCTCAGATTTAAAACAATACGATCGCTGATGTGACCCTAGATGAATGGCTGCACCTTTACTCATAGCTGACTGTCAAACTACTTCCATAAAACCACTCCATGTACAACAAGACCAGCAATCAGGCTGAAAATCCTTGAATACGCTGGTAAATGAAATGAAGTAACGGTTCACTGAGAGCTCTTGTAATCAAAGGACCAAAAGAGCAAAGCTACCTGCCCCAAACAACTGCACCAGCGACTGGGACTGGGGTTCGAATCTGGCACTGTCTGTAAGGAGTTTGTATGCTCTCTCTGTGTCTGCGTGGGTTTCCTCTGAGTGCTCCGGTTCCCTCCCACCATTCAAAAGTGTACCGGAGGTCAACTGGGTGTATTTGGGCCTGTTACCATGCAAAATGTCTAAATTTAAAAAAAACTCTGCAAACTTTTACGTCACCATGAACAAGAATATCCCAGAGCATGGAATGATAATTCATCGTGTGATGAATGGAGCAAGTTCAATAAAACTCACTAAATGTTCAGTATTTAACTACAGGACCAACTGTTCATAAAACTTAGGGTAGAACATTTTCACATAATGCAACATTTTAACTAAAATTCTATTGCTAAATTATTGGATTTACTTTCTTTCATTTGAAGTACTTCACTCTATTGTACAGAGCCAACTAAGCATGACATACATAAACATTTTGATATTAAATGCAGTAAGTTATTTTGCATGTTCAGGGCCTTCCAGTGACATCAGCTACTCACATCGAAGGAGACCCCAAAAGGTAATCTGAAGTTTGTTCAGCCATTGGGTAAAATGAACAATCTTACTCTTCCACAACCACAGAAATAATGTGTCCACCATCATGCATTACTTCCTCCTTTCAATGTTTCTTGGCACTCACCCTGCTGATGTCCTAGGAACTTCCACCCTCATCCTATTGTCACCTGTACCATCACCACCGGATTATTTGTCGAAGCACACCCCCCCATCCCAACCCTGCCACCACCTTTTTGGATGTTTGATCTATTTCCACCCATCCTTCTTCCCCAAAATTTTATTCCTCTAAGTCGGATGCTCCAACTCTAAAGTCACAGTGATGGAGCTGGTGAAAACCAACCTTGCTTATGAAGGCCAATTCTATTGTGTGCTACAGATCCTGGTTACCTGGGAGCCTCACACAATTTGGAGTTGATCCCAATGCAGTTGCGGAATAATTTTTTTTTAGCCCACGTTCTTTTAACCTTGTGAGGCAAATCTGCCTCTTAAGTTATAATGTGCATTTGCTAAATTTTACATACTGTTAGTTCTGGATTTAATGCACATTCAGAAAGAGCAGATTCTTTAACAAAATGGCAGTACAGTAACAGACTAGCAGAACCACTGCCTCACACCACAAAAGACTCAGGTTTAATTGTGACTTTGGATGTTGTGTGGAGTTTGTACGATATCTCTGTGACCACATAGGCTTCCTCCGCTTTCATCCAACTTCTCAAAAAAGCATGGTTGGTAAGCATTCTAAATTCGTAGGTAGTGGTGGCTTCTAGGGAAGGAATTTGATAAGAGTGCAGCAAAACCAATAAATGTGATGAATACAAGCAGATGGTTGGTGCGTGTTTCCAGGCTGTATCTCTCCACAATTCCATAGAAGGTAGTTACTGTTTCTTCATTGTTGTTGCATGTTGAGAAAATGGCATTCTACAAGTTGCTTTTGGCTATCGATCATAATTTAACCCTCCCTTTCCCTCCAATTCACATGATAAATATCAATGTCTCCTACATGTAATGTATTCAACGCAAGACATAAATTAGTGACATACATCAACGAACTTCATCCCGCACCCCAACTTACTCACCATTAGAAAAACAATAACTAGTAGCCAATACATTCTTGGAGTGTATTAGATTCTCAGTCAATCAGGAGGCAGCCTTTGCACTCCAATAAAATATGTAAAAACCCTAAGTAATCAGTGGAAATACGATCATTTTAAAAAGTATTTTGAGTTGATTTTACTTGAGATTATTCTGTAGAGATGAATAGCTTATGGGAAAATTGATGTTGCCCCTTTAAGATACAATCATATACCTGATTTAAATGCTACTGATATTAATGTCCCATGTCTAATAAGAATAGAGGTCTTTTTAAACAAAACATATGTGCTGCTAAGAACCACAGAAACATTTCTGTGCTCTCTGAATGGAATTTAGATTCAGGAGATCCAATGAGATGGATCTCAGGGAGTTGAAACAAAGGTTCTTCCCTGACTTGCATGAACTATGAGCATCAACAAATAAACAGAAAATGCATGGATCAGAATTTTTGTTGGGCATGGTTGTAGAGCTCATCGAAAGAATCAAAGACTTGTTGATCCAAACCAAAAGACAGGAGCTCTTCACAGGTGGCCGACCAGTCCGGAATGATCCAACCTGGCTAGGGACACAACCCTTTAAGGCCCAGACAGTAGGCGTGGCTTAGCTCTCAGCCAATCACTGTAAGCACAGTCTAGATACTGTAACTATATACACTATATACATTGGTGATAGATCTGTACTATCACAATGGTATTACAGGAGTGAGGTTGGTATGAAAGAGAGTTGCTGCAATGGTAACTTTATAATGCAGGATTGTGGTAACATGTGGTTTTATAATCATGACATATCTATACAACAGAATTGCAGAAAATGGGTTTACATTCATTTAGTACACAAGGTTTAGCAAATGAATTTGTACATGGGTATATCCATCACACCTGAGTGTCTTAGAACATTGATTATGAAATTCATGATTGTCATCAACTTGTCTTTGGTCAATTGAAGAAAACAGATCATGCCCAAAACTCATGGTCTACCAGGCAAAAGTGATCCCTGCCAACCCTTCTTTGAGAAGGCAACAAAATACATATATATGAGGATAGAGTGGTAGATGTGGGTTAGAGGTATTTCAGTCAGGCTTTCAACAGGATTCCTCAAGGGAGACTGGTTCAAATGATTAGGGCCAATGAGATCCATGACAAGATAGAAAACCTCATACAAAATTAGCTTGCCATTAGGAGAGAGAGGGTGATTGTAGAGAGTAGTTTTTGTGATTGAATGCATGTGACAAATGGTGTTCCACAAGGATCAGTGCATAGACCCTCATTGTTTCTAATACATGTGAATGATTTGGGTGCTGATGTAGGTGATATGTTTAGTAAATTTGCAGGTAGACTAAGATTGGTGGAGTGTGCAGTGTACCCTCTACATACAGTGATATAGATGTATTGATAAAATGGGCTGAGAAATGGTAGATGGAGTTTGATCCCAAATTTATTGTCATCTGATTGCCCAAGTACAACCAGATGAAACAGCATTCTCCAGTCCTCAGTGCGAAACACGCAGACACAAAACCAGACATAACATGCATACAGACAAATAAATAAATAAATTTTGTTTTGTACATTTTAGAGTTCCTGATGGTTAGTGTGAACATTTCTTTGTCATTCAGCGTTCTTACTGCCTGTAGGAAGAAGCTGTTCAACCTGGTGGTGGGGTTTTGGGGGGGGGGGTGCAGCTGAAAGATGCTGTGTACAGGGTGGAAGAGGTCCTCAATGATTTTGCATGGCCTCTTCAGACAACGATCCCGGTAGATCACGTCGATGGTAGCTCATTCCAAATATGGACCAACCTCTGAGTGAAAAGGTTGTCTATTCGGTCACTCTTAAATATTTCCCCTCTCACCTTAACGTATTTTTAGAATCATCTACCCTGCGTAAAAGATGGTGAACATTCACTTTATCCATGCCCTTCATGATTTTATAAATATTCATAAGATCAGCCCTCAGCCTCCTTTGCTTGAGAGAATAAAGACCCATAAAGTTCAAATAAGTGTTACGGAGTCCAGAGGACCCCAAAAACTAGCAACAATAGATATGCACCACAACACAGGGTTACTTAAACAAAAGTAGTTTTTAAATTATATTTGAACAAGAAAACAGAATTAAACTTTAACTTATTTTACTATCAACTTACTTAATCCCCCCCCCCCTCTAATACTAAGCGCAGGTGTGTGTAATGTGTATATAGGCTTAGAAAAGCTCTTTGGTCCAATCTTACTGGTTGCAGGCAATTCTTGTACTGTGCACAGAAATTAGCATTAATAAAGTTCACCAGGCTTTGGTGCTTAACAAGCAAAGGGTTTCCACTCAGGAGGTTTCTGGTTGGTTTTCTGAGAGAGAATCCTTTTGTTCCAGGACATCCACATCTGATTTATTTCCAAGCAGTCTTACTGACGAAACTTTCCCCCTTCAGGCTTCTCCATATGATCCTCTTTCTTTCCAGTCACCTTTCAGACAGCCAGTCTTCTCCTTTGAACAAGCAGTCTTCCAAAGTTTGCCAGCTTGCCCCTCAAGAACCAATTTCTGTGTCTCTCCTTCTCTGTCTGCTCCCTCCCTCTCTGAGAGCAAAGCTGTTCTCCTCTGCCTGCAAAGATCACATGCTCTCCCAGGCACGCTGCTGAATGTTGCTTCTTTGTTGCTTTCTACAAAATAGCACTCTGCAAAAGTCCTGCAAAAATTCTGTATTTTAAAATGTTTGTGTGCAACCTGCTCTAACAATTCCTCCTCTACTCTGTCACATAAGGAGTAGTTGCAATGCACTGCTGGAGGGAGTGGTGAAAGCGGAGTCGCTGCCAACATTGAAAATATGTCTAGATGGGCCTGTGAATTGGCGAGGTGTCGAGGCATCGGGTTAAGTGTTGGAAAATGGGATTATTGCAGTCACTTGCCCAATGGTAAGGGTAGATTTGTGGAGCAAGTGCCCTTTTTCCATGCTGCATAACTTTATGACCCCCAGAAAATATTATTTGACTTCTACACCTACAGCAATAGTACAAAGTTATTGTGGCTATGTGCTTAGCTTTGATGCATGAATTTGAATGGACAACTATTTAACCAAACCCTTGGGTCAGCATCTTCGCATACTCTAGGAACAATAAATCTATAGAATGGTGAGACAATGCAGTCGTTGTCTTACTTCTGTGAATGGAACTTTGGACCAGTTGAAAATAACTCTGGGGGTAATTATCCATTCAGCATGCTGAAGGAGATACCTCAAAATGATGGGTGATGAAGAGTAACTGGTTAGTGTATACATTCAAGCAAACCGAAAAAATATTCCATTATACAGTTGAAAAAAATTAGAGAGAGTTGGGTGAATTAAGTGAGTCACTCACTGCAGGATACTCAACCCTTGAAACCACAACATATATATGTATTTTGTGTCAGTCTTCTCAGTGGAAAGCACAGGTAACATGCCTAAAATTTATGTTAAGCATGTGATAGGAAATGACAACCATGGCAAATCATTATTTCTAAAGAGGTTGTGTTAGGCAAGCAAGGGGGCCTAAAGATAAGCAAGTTCCCTGGTCCTCATGGAATGCACACTGAAAGAAAGCAAAATTCTCTGGACTCTGGGCAAGTCTTGGCAAATTGGAAGACATCAATTAGGCCACTGTTTAGAAGTAGACAAAAGGCAGGTAATATCAGGTGGATTGTTTAATCTCCATAATTGGGAAAGTGTTTGAAGTTAACATCAAGGAGAAAAAAAGAGAGGCATCTGGATGGAAATTATTCCATCAGGCAGACTCAGCATGGATTCAGGAAGGGCAGGTCATGTTTAACTAATTTACTGGGGAATATAATGAGCACAGTGGATAGAGGGGAACAGGTGGATGTGACGTACTTAGATTTTCAGAAGGCATTTGAAAGGACTCACACCAGGCTAAGGACTGCTGGAGACTGGCTGAAGGGGCACCAGAGATATGAGAGGGTGCCAAGGGAGTTGGAGGCTTCCTGATCATGTCAGAGGGCTGCATCTGGAGCTTGTGTTGCTGCAGGTTTGGATTGAAGGCTACATGAGCACTGGAGGCGAATCTATGGACATTCAAAGACTCTGGGGAACTCTCTTTTGCTTATCTTTCTCTAGCTTCAAGGGGCAATTTCTGTTGATAGCGAATCTTTGTCTGCTTGACAGTAGACTACAGGAAATGTTGTGTAATATCACATTTTTTTGTTTTATTGAATAGCAATAAAATAATCTTGAATAAACGACCAGTATAAGGTAAATATGCACAGAGTTGGGGTAATGTATTAACATGGATAAAGGTTTAGTTAAACAATAAAAGACAGATACAAAGGATAAATGAATGTTTCTTTGGTTGGCAATCAGTGGTTTGTTGTACACCGCAGGGATTGGTGCTGGGCCCAAATCTGTTCACAATGTACATAAATGATATGGAGGGGGAAAGCGAGTATAGCGCCATCTGTTTGCTGCTGACACTAAGTGTAAAAGCAAAGGATAGAGAGAGTCTGCAGACAGGTTAAGTGAGTGGGGAAGGGCCTGGTAGATGAAGTACAACACGAGTAACCATGAGGTCGTCTACTTTGGAAGAAAAATAGTAAATTGTGTGATTATTTAAATGGTTGAAAAAAAAATTGCAACATGCTGTTGTGCAGAGAGATCTGGGAGTGCTTGTACGTGAATCACCAACATCAGTTTCCAGGTGCAGAAGATAGACAAGGAGGCAAATGGGATATTGACCTTCATTGCAAGTGGCATTGAATGTAGAGCAGGGAGGTTATGCTGCAACTGTACAGGGTAGTAGTGAGCCACACCTGGAGTACTGGGTGCAATTCTGGCCCCCTTACTTGAAAAAGGGTATACTGGCTTTGGATGTGGTGCAGAGGAGATTCACCGGGATGATTCCAGAAATGAGGGGGTTAGCCTATTATAAGAGAGTGAGTAGTCTGGGACTATTCTCATTGGAGTTGAGAAGGATGAGAGGGGATCTTAAAGAAACATAACGTTTTGAAAGGGATTAATACATTAGAAGTGGGAAGGTTGTTCCCACTGGCATGTAAAACAAGAACTAGGGGTCATTGCCTTAAGATTCAGGAGTGCAGATACAGACAGACAGAAAAGAGAGTGAATATGTGGAATCTCTGTCCAATGAAGCAATAGAAACTGCCTCATTGAATGTATTTGAAATATAGGTCGATAGATTTTTGAATAGTTGGTCAATTAGCGTATATGTTGGCACATAAGGCCACTGGGTGTATAAGATGACCACTAGGTTTTGAGCTATACTTGCTGTATAAGACGACCTTAAGTCTGGCACTTACCGCCGAGATCTTACTCCCCCCAGTAGTTGTTTACCAACCAAGTTCATAGGTGTTTCGTCCATGTTTCCGATATTGCTAAATAGATAATTGTGTTTCTTACATTGTTGCATTATGTAGCGATGGAAATGAGTAATTTTAATGTCAAGATCTGCTGGCAATTTCTGTGCTATTTTAGTTTTCTGCCTCAGAACTAGACCATTTCTTCTCATAAAAGACTACACCATGAAGTAGTGGCTTTGGAGTCTTTGATGTGCTCTTGGTTGTCCTTAGGCCACTTAAGTGATACAACATCCACTTTGATGCTGCCCACGGACCACGTCTGCCTCGTGCTTTTCTAGAATCAGCCAGTGTGCAGGGCCTCCTCTCATTGCACATTAGGAAACTCCTGAGGTTTTCCAAGAAACATTGTCTTTAATAGTACTCGTAACTGCGAGATTTATCGTGATTGGCTTGGCGAGGCAGTGTAAACAGAATGCACCCAGTTCATCAGCTGTTGCAAATCGGGACTGTTAGCTTTGTTTGCTGTGCTTTTATTTTCAGGTATGTTAGACATTTTTATTGTTTTAATATAATACTATTAATCCAGTTTCCCAAACATGGGGTTCAGTTAAAAGAAAATTAAGAGTAGGACCTTAAGAGTTATTTAATTTTTAAAAATTTTAGACATACAGCATAGTAACAAGGCCTTTCAGCCCACAAGCCCATGACCCCCTCTCAATTACACCCAATTGACCTATAACCCCCTGTACATTTTGAATGGCTGGAGGAAACCGGGGGAAACACACAAAGACATGGGAAAAACATACAAACTACTTACAGACAGTGTGGGATTCAAACCCCGGACCCAATTGCTGGCACTGTAGCAGCACTGCACTAACTGCTACACTGACCATGCTGCCCTAGGTTAACGATGCCATAGGTGCCCTGTGGTTAGTAAGGGATTGCTTAACGTGATATGTAAGTGGAAAGAAAAAGGTTGAGAAGCACTGCTCTAAACCATAGGATATTAAGGTTCAGACAACCCCTTGTAATGATATGTTATGAGGAAAAGGCAGGTAGGTGGAACTGAGTGCATGGCCAGATCAGTCACATCTTAATGAACAGGGGAGCAGGCTCAATGGGCTGGGCAGCCTATTCATGCTCCTATTACTTATATTCTTGTGCAACTGCGTTTGTTAAATTTCTGACCAATGGTCATTTAGTACAAAACAATGGAAATCTTTCTCCATGTGGGCAGTGCTGTGGGTTGCACCTTTGAAATTTGTCATGGATCTTCTGTGAAGTGGCCTGGAGCATTTAACTCCTTTTATCTAACAGTGCATTTACTGTGCAACCGAGCATGAAGCCCAACACTGTTCTTATTGTCGGTTATATGGCTGTTCCTTGTGATTCAGAATCTTTTATTCCTTGCTATCTCATTTTTCTCCTCCTGAGTTCAGCCCTTCCAAACCCTGAATGTGGTTTTTTTTATAATATACTAGAACTATTCATTCTTTCCCCAAGACAAGCTCCTATTGTTAAATTTGAATAGTAGGGATTTGGGTCTAAAACTCTAGTAATTTCTCCCTGTCCTTTGAAATACTACAAGCCTCACAAGGCAGAGTAGAAGTTGTTCAATGAGATTCATGAGCTCGGGTCAGAAAATGCAGGAGGTTCAACTTGTAGCAGATCATGGAGAGAACCTCACAGCATCTTTGCTTTGATCGCAAAATGAACTCGAGGGAAATCAAATCCATTATCCTTTGGAATGCTAGCCTCATTAGAAGTGCTAGGCTGCGATTTAAAAAATCAATTGGAACTTGAATGCTGATGGAGAAACAGTGAAAAACAGATGTCCTGCCTTTAACACCCATAGACCATTCACAACAAGATGAAGTAGAGTCCTACAAAGGATACAACAGATATTCCCAACTGAAATGTAGAATGCCAGCATGTTAGAATCAGGTTTATTGTTTTGTGGCGACAATATTGTGCATTACAACTGCAAATTTACTATTAATCATTAGTACAAAAAGATAAAAATGTGAGGTAGTTCATTGTCCATTCAGAAATCTGATGGGGGAAGGGAAGAAGTCATTTTTGTTGCATTGAGTGTGCCTCTTCAGGCTCCTATACCTCCTTCTTGATGGTAACCGAGATAAAGAGCATGTCCTGGGGGTGAAGGTCCTTGATGATAGAGGCCGCTTTCTTGAGACATTGCCTTTAAAGATGTCCTGAATGGAATGAAGACTCATGCCCAGGATGGTGCTGAGGAAGGGTTCAGAAATACTGCACAGGAATTGGATTCATTGACATTTGGGGAAAAGGAAGGAAGAGAGGAGAATTTTATGGCCATGAGAGAGGGCCTGCTTATCTCAAGTGGAGATCAACAACAGGGCTGGAAGGAGGGGGTGGGGGGGGGGGGGTGGTAGGTCAATTGTGGTATTTGTGTGTATGTCCATATCAGGGGTTTAGGGTCAGCTGGAGGTGGTGGGGGGTTGGGTGAATGGACAGTCAAGCCTTGGGATTTAAATACAATTTTACACATTCTGATACAGAGTTTCTCATTCTGGGCTTCTGTATTTCATGAAAACAAGCAAAATGTATAATTGATTGAAGGCTGATAGCACAAATGCCTGCGCTAATCAACATCTATTTCATACATTGCATACAACATCAGAAATTTAATTGGACTTCATTGGAATTCTTGAGTGAAGTTTTGAATACTTCATGAATAATTCACAAAATATGTTGTTTTGTGACAGCATTACAGTGCAAGCATTGCTTTAAATTACATTTTAAAAAAATAAATAAATTAGTGCAAAATAAGA
Organism: Narcine bancroftii; assembly: GCF_036971445.1. Lineage (NCBI taxonomy): Eukaryota > Metazoa > Chordata > Chondrichthyes > Torpediniformes > Narcinidae > Narcine > Narcine bancroftii. The sequence continues at coordinate 228,934,707 of NC_091473.1, read as the reverse complement.
TAGAGTGAGGCAGTGTCTGTGGGTCATTGTCCATTTATAAATTTGATGTCAGAGGGGAAGCTGTGTTTGTACCACTAGGTGTTCGTCTTCTGGCTTCTGTCCCTCTTTCCTGATGGTAGCAGAGTGAAGAGGGCATGACCTGGATGGTGAGGGTCTTTGAGGATAGAGGTTGCTTTCTTAAGACACTGCTTCTTGTAGATGTCATCAGTGGAGTAAAGACTGGTGCCCATGTTGGTGCTGGCTGAGTTCCTAACTCTCTGTAGTCTTCTCCTGTCCCATGGATTGGCATTTCCATACTAGTGATGCAACCAATCAGAACGCTCTCCACAGTACACTTGTAGAAATTTTCAAGAATCTTTGGTGACATACCAAATCTCCTCAAATTCCTCATGAAGTATAGCCACTGGCAAGCCTTCTGTTTGATTGCATCAACAGGAAGGCACCTTCAGAGATGTTGACATCCAGCAATTTGAAGTTTTTAACCCTGCTGACTCCTTGACGAGGACTAGTTTGTGTTCTCCTTATTTCCCCTTCTGAAGCCATAATCAGCTCCTTAGTATTGCTAATATTGAGGGCAAGGTGGGTGTTGTGACACCATTCAACTAGCTGAACTAACTCACTCCTGTACACTTCCACATTGCTGTCTGTGATTCTACTGATGACCTTAGAGTCATCGGCAAATTTATAAACAGCATTTGAATGTCATAGTAGAATGAGTAGAGCAGTAGGTTAAGCACACATCCTTCAGGTCCACCTGTATTTATTATCAGTGAGGATACGACGTTGTTTCTGGTTTGGCTATTGTGACAACATTTTCATATCATGCCTAAATAGTGTTGCAGAAATATTTGATACCGTCCTAATTTGATATGACGGCAGGACTAGATTTACAGTTGCTTTGCGGAATTAATAATGGGCACTCGATGCAGACCCTGTCAACCACATCCATGTGCCAAGAGTGAAAAAGAAAATTCCATTGGGATACAATACAACATATCAATGGCATAATTGGAGATTTTTTTTAAACAAGTGTAGCAGTTCTGTTACATTTTCTGTAATTTACTCTTGCCTGCTGCCTGTTAAAAATTATCATTATTGCAAACATTATATTAGTGAAAATATATATTTTTGTCTTCAAGGTTCAAAGAAATATTAATCCTTCAAGATTCCGGTCATAATGAGCATTTGTCAGACTCACATCTGTCATTAATAAAGCTAATTAACAACAAATGTAATTGCACACATCCAATTAAAAACATAATTAAATGAACTCTTACATTAAATGAGGTCAGACAACATTTATCTTCAGCTTCCTGCTTCTTCAAAGCTGATACACAAATGAAAAATTCAGCAATACAAGGACTGAGAAACACACAATTTTTCAAGTTCCAATTTTTTTTAGACATGTAACACGGTAACAGGCCCTTTCGGCCCACATGCCCATGCTGCCCAATCACACCCAATTGACTTACAACCCCCCAGTATGTTTTAAACAGTAGGAGGTAACCAGAGCCCCTGGGGAAAACCCTTGCAGTCACAGAGAGAATGTACAAACTCCTAACAGACAGTTTGGGATTTGAACCTCGGTCCAATCGCTGGCGCTGTAACAGTGTTGCGCTAATCACTATGTTAACTGTGCCACCCATAGTATAAAGCCATTCCAAGTATAAAGCAAAATCTAAAAACTAAAAATAGTAGGATTTAGGCACATTTTATATCAAGTCTCCACATCATTAATATAAAAGGAAAAGATGCAACTTGAGGACACTGATTGAATGTCCTAGAACCAGAGGTGATGTGAGGAAATTAGATTTTAAACAATGATTTACTGTGATCCGGATTGTATAAAAGGAAAAGATCCATCAACTTTGAGGCATAATTTTCCTTTGAAAATCTGACCACTTTCTGCTAGTTACCAGCAATGAGAATATTACAAATCAGAGTTAAACCATTTGTGTCAGGGGCCATGAAAGAAATGTTCAAGTTTGTCTCACTGTCACCAATGGAAAACTGAATTGAACAGGTAATTATTACCGAAGAAACCGTTGAGACTGTGTCCATCACCGAATTAGTATCGGAACTGTTTGGAACCAGAGAAGCATCATGCCTTTTGAAGTACCATACAACTCTGATTATTTGAAATTGGATTCTCCAAAACCCTCAGTTATTCGAAATTTAAAAAAAAAAAAAATTGGATAAATGAGGATATATGAAATCCTCATTTATCCAAAATATTTTCAGAGCCTAACTGTCCGGGGACATTGGGCTCCCAGTGGTGGTGGCAGCAGATCTCGGGCTCCTGGTGCCGACAGCAGCAATCCCTGGGCTCACGGCAGCAGTGGGGAACTCAAGCTCCCAGGCCTTCGGCTCCTGGCACAAGTAGGACCTCGGTGGGGCAGTGTCAGTGATTGGCGGTGGCCAGAACTTTTTTTTGGTGAGAATTAAACTTTTTAATGCTTAAAAAACCCTTTCCTTGTTGTTTGTTGTTGTTTAAACACTGTTTCAAGTGATTTGCCGTTGCTACTGGGCTGTTTTTAAAAAATGACCTGTTCTCCGAAAAAAAAAGATTATCCGAAATGGGCCCGATCCCAACCATTTTGGGTAATCTGAGTTGTATCAAAAGGTTTATGAGAATGGTGGTGTGGATAAAGTATCTGAGTTTGGTGGGTTGCTCTCTCTCCTTGAATCAGTGAATGCGAAAGAGAGGTTTTTCAGAAGAGCTCAAATTAGCAGATTGTTTTGACAGATTAATAGTCGTGGCAAAAGCATCACTGGTCTCTTTATTTAAGGGAGGACATTCTTGGCTTTAAGGAATCCAGAGAAGGATTGTTGCATTGATTCTTGAGATGGGGTTGCTGTAAGAAGCTCTACAAAGTAGTGCCCTCAATACTCTGTAGAGGTGATCTTATTGAAATTAGGAAAATACTGATGGGGTTAGATGAGCTACATAAGAACACAGGAAATGAAAGCAGGAGTTGACTATTTGGTTATTGGAGCCTGCTCTGTCATGGAAAATAACCATTAAATTATTTTTTCTTCTTCAGCCACACTTTCCTATACTCTCTGTGCTCCACGAGTCCCTTAATAACTAAAAACTATCCATTTCTACCTTGAATGCATTGACCATTCACAGAATCTAGAAACAGAGGTCATCGACTCTGGATAACAAGATGGCCATTTAGAACTGAGACTGCTTCTCTCCAAAGGAATTCTGCTGATATTCCATATGGTATAATGAGCGAATAACTTGAGGACACTGATTGAATGTCCTAGAACCAGAGGTGATGTGAGGAAATTAGATTTTAAACAATGATTTACTGTGATCCGGATTGTATTTACCAGCAGCAAGGTGGAGAGCAACTTTCAAAGGAAATACTTGAAGGGGAGCACTTTTCAGGGCTCCATTGAAAGAGCTGGGGTCTGGGATAAATTAGAAGTTCTTTCAAATCCAAGCATCATATGATGCTTTCACTTTGCTATGGTTCTGCAAAGACCTTATGTCAACTCTCATGGTATTAGGGGAAATGCAAAAGCTGTTAAGGAAACAACTGCAAACTACAACGGGCAAAAAAGGGAGAACAACGATAAAATAACCTCAACCACTTGACTATCAGAGCTGGATATATAGGTTCCCAAATGTAAACACACATCTACCCTATTCTTCACTTCCATTTTTTAAACACTCATAAGCACTCAGTTGAGTGAACATGAGTGTTTGCACTAAAGAAAATTACTCTGACTTAGTTTATGGACACCGTCAGGAGGATCGTAAGTATAAGAAAAGTTTCTCTAAGTTGTGAACTGTGGAGATCTTTATGTCAGCCTTCTGGGAGCCAAAGGGTTTCAGAATATTAATGGTAAGTAGTGCCTGACATAAATAGTGTCAAGTATCCTAGATAGAAGTGCAATTTCACTGCCCTCGGCACAAGTATCTTACAACTAATTGCAGTATCAAAGAGGACACAGTTCTTTGTCCCCTTCATTCCCATAAAAGACAGATATTACATTGGTTATCACAACATTTATATCGGCTACACAGTCTAATAATTTCAATAAAATCATAAGGAAAAAATTGGGTTCTTTTTATTGTGAATTCCGTAAATACCAATATTTTCTTCTGCTCCTATATGCATTTGATGCACAGATGTAGGCACGAATCTAGATACAGGCACTAGTGATCAAAGGCAAGGGTCACAATATTGGCTTCCATTTCCTTGACCTTTGAGTGTGTCACTCAGATAGAAGCAAGCCTTTAGTGTGGCCTGCATTATCACTCAACTCAGGGATCCGCCTGAGGAGGCCAGCACTGGGGACCTGTTTAAAATCATTTCTCTTGAAGGAAAATACTTAACCACCCATGTACCTCCCCAATGTACCTCTAATTTTTGGATTCCAATCATCACCCTATAAAAGCCAATCCTGAGGTGAACTTGATCCATCCTCCAGCACGATATCTAGTTCAGACTTTACTTAACCATACCCCTAAACTAGCCCTTCTCAATCTTTTTTTTTGGCTGTGGCCCCCTTAGGACCCTGCTCGAAGTTTATGGGTCCCCTTCCCTGTGAAGAAGTCAAGCTTTGGTTTCTTCCATACTTTTCTCCTAGTGACTACATTTAAAAAAAATTGTTACATGAGATAAAAAACAAGGCTTTTACTTAAATGTGCTGTGGTCACCAGAGGAGCCATTGGGCGCCCATACAGAATAGCTGCCCTAGATGCTCACTGTTGATTGCAACTCACTCTTCCCTCATCCAATGCTTGAATAAGACCCTTATGTTCCAGATCACCCCGATTGTTACTCCAAACCCTCACCTCCCTGGGTCTAGCCTCAAAATCTACCCAGTTTCCTCTGCGTGTTCTACAAATGCAGCATTTTGAAATGGTGAATCTTTAAGTAAAATGCTTGTCAGCCCATTGCACATTGTTTTTTGAGCACACTTATCCAAGCACCACATCTAGCCCAGGTAACCCACACATTACAGGGTGTTGATAATTTTGGTAATGTATAACATAATTATATATTCCTTCATTGTTTAATAACTGTATTAAAACAGAGTTAAAGGACTCGATATGTATGCATCAAACAGGCAAACCTAAATTCTTTGGGAATTTACATAATTTACAGACAATGAAGAGTATCTCAGGCTAATGTTTATAAGAGAAGCAACTTGTAATTGATCAAAATACCAGAACAATTAACAGCAAGAAAATATAAACAGCAAAATACATCCTGAACAAAGTTTGTAGAACTTACTTTTTTCTGACACAGAAAATCTCTTGGAAACCAAGAGCAGGAGCTCAGTATTCTATTGGCTTCAGTAATATAAATAATATTCCCACATTCTACATTTCTGCCATATATTCATTGTGCAGGTGCCTTTACACGCTACACGTGTACCGTGGGGAGCCTTCTGGCTGGCTGCATCACTGCCTGGTATGGAGGCACCAACTCTTGGGACAAGAATAAACCCTAGAGGGTTGTTAACTCGGCCTGCAACATCACAGGCACCAGACTCCACTCCATCGAGGACATTTACATGAGGTGGTGTCTTTAAAAAAAAACAGCCTCTATTCTCAAAGACCTCCCACTATCCAGGCCATGCTCTCTTCACTCTGCTACCATCGGGAAAAAGGTACAGGAGGCTAAAGGCACAAGGACAGCTTCTTCCCCGCGGCCATCAGATTCCTGAATAATCAATGAACCAAAGACACGGCCTTACTTTTCATCCACTGTTATTGTTATTTTTATTTCATTTTTTATAGTAATGTCATAAGATGGTTATAACATCTGTGATGCTGCCGCTAAAACACTGAATTTCATGACTTATCCGTGACAATAAATCCTGATTCGGAATCTGAACAGCTTCCCAGCACATAGAATTACAACAGGGCTGTAAAGAGAATTAGGAATTTGAGGTTTTTTTTTAAAGTATAACAAAATTCGCTTTGGGTCACTATATTTTACATATAATGAAGTGGCTGAACAGATGAACAACCCAAAGGTAGAACGATGGTGATTCTGACTTTCTGGGGGGCAATGATAAGGGGGCAGAGCCCAGTTGTGGCTCCACAAGGCATTCACACAATCTCAAAGGGCTCCCTTCACTACAGACTTGCTGCTTTATTGCTTAGAAATGAATGTCAGAGTTAAAGCATTATGCTTAGCAAGCTACCATTTTGCATCTATTAAACCATTTATACGTTGTATTTGATTCTAGTGCCTGCAAATTTAATTCTGAACTGTTTTCCTTAAGAATTAAGAATCTGAAAATTAAAATTCACTCATGAGAGAAGGAGAAATTGAACAAGTCATGCTGCGTAGGAAGTAAAAGGCATTTAATGTCTTGCACCTGAGCCCTCCCTCAGGAATGTAGAAAAACCTGAATAAAAATATGGAGGGGGGGAGGAGAAGAGGAGAGGAGACAGGAAGGGGAAGGCAAATCGGTAAGAGGCAATAGGAGGCAAACTGGTAAGAGGCAATGGGTGGATACAGCCGGAAGGGTAAAGAAGATGCAAAGTGAGGGCTAAGAATGGTGGTTCTCTGATTGGTGAAGGCAGGGGGGGGGGGGGGGGGGAGTTGGAGGAAAGGGTAAGGAAGGAGAGAGCATTGATAAGAGAAAGGAAGCAACTGGTGCACTTTTTATGCTTGACACACTTTGAGCATAATGGAAGAGACTTTCAGAAGTAACTGTTCTATTAGAGATGCCAATTGATAAAGAAGGAATCTTAAAAGCTCTTCTTCAATTAAATCCTTCCTGTAAATGATTAATAGCTAACAGGTTACATCTTATATCCAATGATAAAATTAAAGGTGCTTAGGAACTGGAATTTGAGCAGCTACTTTCTGATGATTTATGGGAAAGAATGTTTCGACTTGTCAATATCTCTTCAATTTGTGCCCGTCACTCTTTGATTCAGTTCAAGGTAGTCTAAGGACGGAGTAGCCCATGTTTTTCCTAATACAAGTCCTATTTGTGATAGGTGTAAATCCAAAGAGCCCACTTTGACTTGTATGTTTTGGTCCTGTACAAAGTTAGATAGTTTTTGCGAAGGTGATTTTGAAACTTTAGCTAAAGTGTTGCACCTAGATTTACAGCCAAACTTACTCACAGCTATTTTTGGGATCAGGCTTTGTACCTGCTTCAGCCCAACGGATAATAGCCCTTTTAATGGTGATGGCAAGGTAACTCAAATGGAAAGATTGAAATCTGCCCACTTTACTTCAATGACTTTCCTTCATATTGTCATTGCTTTGATTTTTAAAAAAATTAGGTCGGACATTTGATATTATAACTTTGAAAAAAATGGCGACCATTTATCAGTATTTTTGTATTGACTCAAACTAATAAAATTGAACCATTTCCAGTTTTTTTTTAAATCACCAAGTGTGTGGTGCTTTACTCAGGAAGAATCTCTTTTCTACTTACTTTCAAATTAGTCTCACAATGGATTACCCAATTGTCTTTGTTTTTTTTAATTTTTTTTTCCATCAGACTTAGATTTTTTTTATGCATTAACTCTTTTCCTTCCTCAGTGTAACTGCCAATATATGGAAATGTTGAATTAATTTGAAAGTACTTAATTGTTATATTTAAGGAAAATGTATATTACTTTTTCACATTTTCTGTATATCACAGGTACACAATCCTTTATCTGGACACCTAAAGTCCAGCATTTTTTTTTATGGTACTGGTACAGGAGAGAAAGAGAGAGACAGCAGCGCAACTAGGTTGGGCGGTGGGGGGGGGGGGGTGTGGAGAGAAGGCAGTACGACTTGGGTGAGCGAGGAGGGTAGAGATGGCAGCGCAACTCGGGTGGGCGAGGGGAGAGAGAGAGACGGCAACACGACTGGAGGGGGGTGGATATGGCAGCACAATTCGGGTGGGCTTAAATCTGAGACAGCTGGTTTTTGTTCTGAAATCCAGAAAAATCTGTAATTCGGAACATACTGTTCCCCCAAGGGTTCCGGATAAAGGATTGTGTACCTGTATTCTATTTTTTTTTCCAATTTTTGTGGAAAATTAATAAAAAGATTAAAAAAAGATAAGGGCTTTCCTTCCAAAATGGAGCACTTGCAAATGGGGATGGGGTGGGGGAATGTGCTCAAAACTTCAAGGGTCAGAACAAAGGATCCGGGTGATCAGGGGACTGAGAGTGGAAGAGGGGAGCCAGATGTATAATCTGACCAATGTCAGTGGGAATTATAATCAGCGGTCAGATTGAAATCAGCAGAAAGGGTGGAGTGGGTTGTTAGTGTGAGAAAAATACAGCCTGAAAGAAAATAAAGGGCCAACGCTGTTACAGCACCAATGTCCCAGGTTTGAATCCAGTGTTGTCGGTAAGGATTTTGTATGTTCTTCCCTTGTCTGCGTGGGCTTCCCTGGCTGCTCCAGTTTCCTCCCACCATTCAAAAAAGTACCAGTTGGGCGGCACGGGCTCATGGGCTGAAAGGGCCCGTTACAGCGCTGTATGTCTAAATTTAAATTTATAAATAATGTCAATACAAAGCTCATAAACCAAGTACATTTAGGCTTCTTTAGGTGATACAGGAACAATCCTCAACTGCTTCCTCCTAATTAAAAATTAATTTAGCACATGATGTCAAAACAAGTGCTGTCCAATGTCTGAAGTCACTGGGTACACCCAATCGCCTCTGTGTATTTATATCAAAGGCCCTGTTGCAGGGTCTCAACCTGAAACATCTGTACTGACAATAACCACATCAGCAGTGCGAGTATAAGACAACTTTAATAAACTAATATGTACACTAAGAGGTCTTGTCTCTCTGCAAGACGAACCTGGAAGGCTAGACTGTAGCTCTGGACTGATTTTTATGACCCCTGGTGACCTAGTGGTGTAATTACATATCAACATACTCGTTGTGCCTTCACAGATGGTGCTTGACCCACTGAGTTATTCCAGCATTGTTTTTTGTTCCAGATAGCAGCATATTTTGTCCCCAGAGCAAATGTTGCCAGCAACTAAACTGCATGCAAAAGAGTTGATGGCATTTGACAACTGAGTTTTGAGATGACGGTCCCTCTTAACACAAGCAAAAATATTGCACTTTGCAAGAGAAAAACCTCGCCAAGAAAGAAAAGACCAGTTAATACTTTGGCAGAAGGAAATCTTACATTTTCCACTTTAGCTGAAGTGTTTATACACAAAACATAAATCAAATTGGCTTTTTCAAAGATGTTGATAGCCCTTCCACTTTTCGAGCATTTCGAGTGTGTTTGTGGCTCAGACATTTGCAATGAAACCACAATGTTTTCTTCTGCTAACATTTACCATGTCATGGTAAAGTTGTATAAGACATTGATGAGGCCAAATCTGGAATACTGTATGCCATTTTGGTCACCCAACTACAGGAAAGATATCAATAAAATTGAAGAATGCGAAGAAGATTTACAAGGATGTTGCCGGGACTTGACGAACTGAGTTACAGGGAAAGGTTAAATAGGTTAAGCCTTTATTCCCTGGAGGCAGAAAAGGGGAGATTTGATAGAGGTTTTTAAATCATGATGGCTATACATAGAGTAAATATAAGCAGGCTTTCTTCCCCACCAAGGTAAGATGTGATTCAACCCAGAGGACATGGGTTAAGTGTGAAAGGGGAGAAGTTCAGGGGAATATTAGGAGAAACCTCTTCACACAGAGAGCAGTGGGAGTGTGGAACAAGCTGCCAGCTGAAATGGTGAATGTGGGCTCAGTTTCAACATTTAAGAAAAATTTGGATGGGTACATGAATGGGAGGGGTGTGGAGGGATATGGATTGGGTGCAGGCGAGTGGGACTAGGCAAAATGAAAGTTCAGCAGACACTAGAAGGCCAAAGGGCCAGTTTTCTTTGCTGAAATGTTCAATGGTTCTATCGTTTGAACAATATTTTTTGTTTTCTCAATTCACAAGTGATTTTGAAAGAGAATGTGCCCCTAAAATAGTTTCCAATGTACTTACCCATATAAATGAAGTAAGACCAGGGCAAGAATATTAGAATATATAGCAGAGAATCAGCCCTACTAGCCAAAGTCGGTGTTCACGTTCCATATGATCCTTGCCTTGATTTATGGTCATATCTCGAGATTCACCCTCTTGATTTATGGTCATGCTAAGAAGTTGCTCCAATTACATGTAAGGAGAGATTGCAGGTAACATTGCTCAGTAATAATAGGTTCACCACATCTAACCTATCAAATTAAATAATGAGAAAACTCTGACCTATGTTACATGTTTAAATACAACAGCCGATCCCCCAATTGTGGAACTAGTTCAAAGGAGAAGGTGATCAAAAATGTCTCATCCTCACAAGAAAATTAAACATAGCACAGGAAGAGTTGAAAGGCAGCTTGTATGTAACCCAGCCTAGATGGTTTTCAGAAATCCAATTAACTTAATAAATGCTTTGTAGGACAGACCAAAATAAACCAGTGCTCGAAGTCCCAAAATACTTTTTGCTTTGAGCCATTTCATCAATTTGTTTTTGTTCTTTTGTTCTATTCTTCACTGATTCTTCAC